>NW_022103951.1:3054578-3055587 GCF_000313985.2 Echinops telfairi
GAAAGGCAAGGCTCACCACCCATTTATCCCTCCGCCTTTCAATTAGCCCCACATGTGATTATTGGCCAGGTTGGCACAATTAACTAACTCACAGCCCCTGCATGAGGCTGGCATGCCTGTGCAAAGGGTACAGGCTGGGACGTCCATGCAGAGTGCACGGGGCTAGCAGAGTTCTGCCTAATGGACGGGCAGGGACACCTGTTCAGGTCGTGAGGTCAAAGCAGAAATTGTAGCGGGATTGGACACCTGTAGAACGTGTAGGAACTAGAATACCTGTGCAGAGTGTAAAGACTGAGCCACTTGTGTCGAGTCGATGAGACTGGCACAGTTGAGCCAGGGCACAGGCTAAAGCACGTTTCAAAAGCGCCTGAGGCTGGGAGATGTGTGCAGCTAACAAGGCTGGGGCACTGGTGCAAAGTGTGTGAGGTGGGGCCATCAGGGCAAGTGGACAGACTGAGACACCTGCGCAAAGCATACACACTGGGCCACCTATGCAGACGGCCCAGGTCTAGAACACCTGCACAGATTCAGGGGCTCGAAGCTGAAGCATCGTGTGAAAGGCAGAGGGCTGGGTTGGGGGCTCAAAGTGGACCACTCGAACACCCGGGCCGAGTGCACGGCTGTGATACAGGCACCAAATGGATGAGGCCGGGACATCTGTGCTGAGGGCACAAGGATGGGACACATGGCCCTTTCACACGCCACGATCCCTGGGCTCATGCACTGCTGAGACAGCCCTGTAAAGTGCATGAGCCTGGCACACCTGTGCCAAGGGCACCGACTGGGACACCCATGCAGAGTGCACCGGACGAGGACAGCTCTGCAACGTGGCCACGCTGGGGCACCTGATCAGATGCACAAGGCGGAGGCATCGGCGGGAAAGGCAGAGCGCAAGACCATCCAGGCCAGGGCGCCACTAGAGCACCCACCTGCGCAGTGTGAAAGCTGGGGCCGGCTTGGACACCTGGGCGAATGCACTAAAAAGACATCAGTTCAAAGTACACGAGTC
>NW_022103951.1:3055975-3063197 GCF_000313985.2 Echinops telfairi
TGCTGGACCCAATGGATAGATAGAGCTGTACGAGTCTCCAATGAAATGAATTCTTTAAAGGGTACAGTCTGGGACACTTCTTGAACATGTGCAAAATGACCTGGCCAACAAACTCATGAAGAGTGAGTGCCTCAGCCGGGACACCTGTCCAAGGCGCACAGGAGGGGCCCGAGGGCAAAGTTCATGAGCATGGGCAGCCATGCAGAGGGAACCATCGGCAGCACCTGGGAACGTGCGCAGGCTGGAGCCCCCTCCCAAAGGGCACAGACATGGACACCTGTGCACAATGAACACCTGCGCACAACGAACACCTGTGCAAAGCCTGTGAGCCTGGTGCCCCTATGCAAAGTGCCCAGGCTGAGACGCTGCTTCCAAGTGCCTGTGGCTGGACTGTCTGCACACGCTGCACAAGACTGGGTCCACTGGGCCTGTGCCCGAGGCTGGGCCATCTGAGAAAGCGTACAGGCCAGGACAGCTGTGCCCAGCATCCACTCTGAGACCCCTCGACAAAGCTCAGGGTGCTGAGATGCCAGTGCCGAGTGTGCATTCTTGGGCTTGTGTACCGCGTGTGTGAGGCTGGGACCCCTGTGCAATAGAAATAGCTCAGATACCTGTGCGAAGTGCAGGAGCCTGAAGCCTCGTGCAAGTGGCACAGGCTGGGACACCTGTGCAAAGTTTATGAGGCTGAGACCTGGATGCCAAGTGCACCGCTGGGGACATCCTTCCAACGGCATTCACTTGGTCACCATTGCACAAAGCACTAGCTGGAACAAAGGGGCCACGAACACAAGGTTGGGAAGCCGATGCGAAGTGCACAGGCTGGGACACCTCTGTAAGGGGCAGAGGACTAGGCCATCTATGCAAAGTGGACAGACCAAGACACCTGGGCAAAGTGCCTGGGCCGAGACAGGTGGACAAATACACCAGCCGGGATTTCTGTGCAAATGCACTGCTAGGACCCCTCCCCCCTTCCCAAGTGCATGAGGCCAAGTGCATGTGCCAAGTGGTGGACACTGAAACCTGTGGAAATGGGACCCTCATGCACGGTTCACAGAAGAAGGACCCTCTGCAACATGCACAGCCTAGGGCAGCATTTCACAGGACACACGCTGGACACCCTGGCTGCGTGCTCAGGCTGTAACACGTGCTCACCCTGCCTGAGGCTGGCCCGCCTGTGCACAGGGTACAGACTGGGACCCCCATGCACAGTGCACAGGGCAAGGGCAGCTCTGCAAAGTGTACAGGCAGGGACACCGGCTCAGGTGCATGAGGTTCAGGCGCCCTCTGTAGAAAATAAAGGTTGACGCATCTGTGCAAAATATAGAGCGATTGGACACCTATACACCATGCATAAACTAGAACACCTGTGGCGGGTATAAAGCTAGGGGCACTGGTGTAAAGTCCATGAGACTAGGACACTTGTGCCAAGGGCACCGGCTGGGTCTCTTTTCAAATGTGCATGAGGCTGGGGTATCTGTGCCTGACACAGGTTGGGTCACTGGTGCAAAGGGCATGAGGCGGGGTCATCAGAGCAAGTGGACAAGCTGGCACACCTGTGCAAAGTGTACCCACTGGGTCACCCCTTGCGGATGGCACGGGACTAGAGCGCCTGCCCAAAGTTCAGGCGCATGCAGCTGAAGCATCGGTGCAGTGTGCACGTCTGGACACTGCTGCAAAAGGCAATGTTTGCAAAGTGCACAGAACGTGGACAACTGCGCAAAGCAGACAGACGGGGACACCTGTGCAAGGTGCGTGCGTTAGGACACATGTGCAAATGCACAGGCCAGGACACCTGTGCAATGTATTGCTAGGACTTCCTTTAAAATGGCATGAGGCTTGGACACCGGGGCAAAGCGTACAGGTTGAAACCCCTGTTCAAAGTGCATGACACTGCGACCTCGGTGTAAAGTGCACAGGGTGGGACACTTCTGCTGAGTTCTCCGGTTGTGACACTGCTCCAAGTGCATGCGCCTGGCAGTGCTGTGCAAAGGGGACAGACTGGGACACCTGTTCAAGTGCACAAGTCTGGACCATCCGTGCAAAGGACAGAGGGTTGGGACACCCACATAATGTGCACCAACTAGAACACCTGTGCAGAGTACCAAGACGGGGCCACCTGTACAAAGCGCATGAGGCTGGATCATCGGCACAAGTAGTCAGGCTGGCACATCTGGGCACAGTATACATACACTGGGGCACATTGGTCAATTTATGATAGTGAGGTGGACAAGCTCAGACACCCGTGTAAAGTGCATGAGGCCGGGCTTTCTTGTGAGGTGGACAGACAGACATGTGTGCAAACTGCACAGCAAGAAAGTTAGCATACAGTCCATGAGACTGGAACATCTGTTCCCAAATGCAGAGTGCACAGCCGGGGCCACCCATAAAAGAAGTGTACAGTCTGGGACCCCTGTTGTAAAGACACAGCTAAAAACCACTGCACAAAGGGCATCCCTCTCCAAAGGCCAGGAGCCTGTGGCATGGTGCCAAGTGCACAGGCTAGAAGCCTTTCTATGTGCATAGGCTGGGACCCTGGGGGACATGAAGAGGTTCAGACACCTGTGCCGAGTGCATGAGGTGGACACATATGGAAATACCTGTGCAAATTCACTGCCAGGACATCCCTTCAAAGGGTAGGAGATTGGCATGCCTGTGTAAAATGAACAAACTAAAATGCCCAGGCAGAATACGCAGGCTGGGACAGCTCGGCACCGGTGCAGGAAGCCGAAGCATCTGCATACCATGCAAAGGGCTGACACACCCACAGAACATGCACAACCAACACCTGCGCCGAGGGTAAAGACAGACACCCCCATGCAAAATGCACAGACAGGGACGCCTTTCAAAAGTCCGTGAGGCTGGGACATCTGTGCCAACTGGAGAGATGTGTTCACCTGCGCAAAATACACTAGGCTGCGCCAATGGGGCAAGTAAACAGGCTGGGACCCATCAGCAACGGTTGTCATGCTGAGAAGCCTGCGCAAGGTGTACAAGCTCAGACGCCTGCGTAAACGTGCAGGAGGCTGGGCCTTTTTGTGAAGTGACTGGGCAGACACAAATGCAAACGACACAGGCCAAGACGCCTTTGTAAAATGAAGGGCAAGGAGACCGGTGCTTAGCGCATGAGGCTGGAGCACCCTTGAGCACACACAGTGGGCGCGCACAGCGCACACACTGGAAGGCCCGCAAAATATGTGCCCAGTGGGACCCATGCTTGACATTTACAAGCGGAGACCCCTGCCCACAGTCCGAAGTCTCAGACACCCGTGAAGAGTGTACCAGCTGGGCATTTGGGGGAAAGTTCATGAGAATGGACAGCCGCACAGAGGGGACGGTCTGGAGTCCCAGAAACAGTGCACAGGAGGGGCCATCCTTCCGAAGTTTGCAGGCTTTGGCAGCTGTGCACTATCGCAGCCGAGAACCTCTGGACAAAGTGAACCAACTGAGACCGCACTGCCAAAAGCAGTGGGGTGGGCATCTGCGCAGGGAGCCCAAGGCCAGGTCCCTGTGCAAAGTTCACAGGCAGGGACACTTCTGCCAAGGGCGGGAGACTGAGACATCTAGGCAGAGCGGACAGACCGGGACACGTGTAAAGGCACAGGCCAGGATGACTGTAAGTGCACTGCTGGCTCATCCCGACGAGGTCTAGGAGGCTGGCACACCTGTGCACAGCGCTCAGCTGGAGACATGCGTGCAGAGGGCACAGGGCTAGGCCGTTGCCTCAACACGTATAGACTGAGCCCTTCATTCACATGCCCGTGGATGAAATGTCTGGGCGAAGTGCAGGCACCGTGTGAAGGGCCCAACCGATCGGGACACGTATAAAGGGTGTACAGATTAGAACATCTGTTGTCAACACACAGGCACACACACATGCAGCAATGCACAGGCTGAGCACACGGGCGCTGTCTGTGGGGCTGGGACCGCCGCCGTGCCAAGTGTACAGTCTGGAACGTCTGGGCAAGGGCACCGACAGGAACACTCTTGGCTTGGACACCTGTGTGAACTGAACAGTAAATGGCACATGGCCCAGGTGCAGGAGGCTGGATGCCCCGTGCAAACGGCACAGGCGTGATCACCACTGCACAAAGCACTGGCTGGGGCATCTGTGCAAAGAGCACAAGGCTGGCGAGCGCGTGCAAAGAACGTATGCATACTGGGGCACCCGTGCCAAGAGCATGGGCTGGGGCGAAAGTCAGCACACCTGGGCGAGTGACTCCTGGGACAACCTTTCAACGTGTGTGAGGCTGGCACACATGTGGACAGTGCACAAACTGGGACATCCATGCACAGGATTAGGGCATATCTGCCAAGTGTGCCCGCTGGCACATCAGTTCACGTGCACGAGCCCAGAGCATCTGTGCAAAGCGCAACGCGATGAGAGACTCACACCGAGTGCACCACTGAAACACCTGTGCAGAGTTGAACACTGGGACGCCTGTGCAAAGTCGAGGAAGCTGGGGCACCTATGCCAAATCCATGAGCGGGACACACATGCAAAGGCACAGCTCAAGAGACCTATATCAAGGCACTGCAGGGCCCGTCCTGCAAAGGCTCTGAGCCTGAGATATTGTGAAAAGTGTGCAACTTGGGGCACGTGTTCACAATCCATAGCACAGGGACACCTTTCCAAAGTGTACAGACTAGGACAACATGTCACAGTGTATATTGGAACGCCCTGGCTAAGTGTTTAGGCTGTGACACTGTTCAATGAGCTGGTATCCTTGGGCAAAGAGGACAGGCTGAGATACCCATGCAGACGGCACAGGGTTAGGATGCCCTGCCTGCGCAAAGTTCAGGTGCATGAGGCTGAAGCATCTGGGTGAAGGGCAGGGGGCTGGCACACCTATTCAACAAGACCACCTGGGCAGAGGGGAAAGGCTGTGGCCCTGTTGCAAAGTATAAAGGGCCGGGACGCGTGTACAATGTATGAGGCTGGGACACGTGCAAATTCACAGGCTAGGATATGTGTGCCAATGCCCAGAGTGGGACACCCCATGCAGAGCACACAAGACAGGGACACTTGTTCAAAGCACACAGACAAGAGCAGCACTGTAACATGCACGCACACACTTCAAAGAGGATGAGGCTGGTACACCTCAACAATAGGGACAGACAGGGACGCACATGCAGATGCACAGGGTTCTAACACCCCTGCAAGGTGCGCAGGTGGGACCCCCTGTTCAGGTGCATGAGTTGGAAGCATCTGTGTGAAGGGCAGAGGGCATGGAAGTCCCATACGAAGTGCACAGACCACAACACGTGTGCGAGAATTCATGAGGCAGGAACACGTGTGCAAGTGCGCTGGCCAGGACACCTGCATGAAGACACTGTGGAGACTCCCCTTCAAAGTGCATGAGGCTGAAACACCAGGTCCAAGTAGTGCCTGACACAGAAATGTGTGCCCCAAACACAGAGTGGGACTCCTGTGCCAAGTGCACAGGTCAGGAATCTCCGCAAAGTGCTAGGGCAGCCCTGCACTGTACACCCAGTGGGACTCCCTTGCAGAGTGCTCAGGCTGGGACACTTGCTCAGAGTGCATGAGGTTGGCACACCTGTGCAAAGCGGACAGACTGGGACAACCATGCCGAGTGCACAAGGTGAGGATAGCTCTCCAACCGGTACAGGCAGGGCCACCTGTTCAGGTGCATTTATCTGTGGGAATCGCAGAGGAATGGAATAGCCCTACAATGTGTACAAATTAAAACACTGGGGGCCCTGTGTGAAGGTCCTGAGACTGGAAAACTGGTGCCCAGTGCACACGCGCATGAGGCTGGGAGATCTGTGCAATGAGAAAGACTGGGTCCACCTGAGCAAAGTGCATGAGGCTGGGCCATTGTGGCAAGTGGCTGGGACACCTGTACATAGCAGACACTCTGAGACACATCATCAAAGTCCATGATGCTGAGATGCCTATGCAAGGTGTCCAAACTGAAGACACCTGTGTAATTTGGGGCGAGTGGTGGCCCTTCTTGTGAGTTGGTGTGTTAGGAGGCTGCATTCTCTAAAGAAGGAGAAGCAGTGACACACACATGTATACGAAGAAATGTATATCAAGAAAAGGGCTTACACAATTGTCGAGGAAGGTAAGTCCTGTCCAGTTTCAAGTCTGGGGGTCAGATATTAAGTGAAGGCTTCTCTTGGCTTGTGTAACTTTGAGTGCTGATGAACCCAGGATCGGAAGAACACACAGGCAGCAGAGGCCAATGAATCTAAAATCAGCAGACCACTGGGACTCCCAGAATTGGCAGGCAATATGGCAGGCATTCGCCTCATGTCCAAAGAACCAAAGATTGAAGAGGTAGATGCAGGATCCAGACCCAGCACAAAGCAAGCAAGTTTTCCACATGGACTATTGCTATAGGAAGTAGGCCACCCCTCCGAGGAAATGGCCTTTCACTTGTGTCAGGGCTGTGGTCTGAGTGAGATTTGCATTGCACCCTGACCTTCTCACAGCTGCTTAGCTGCTCCGAGCAGATTCCAACAGGAGGCTGATTGCATAGAGTGAGGTCACACCATGGATGATTATGAGGCCTCAACTGCTGACCCACTGAGAATCATGGCCCGGTTTTAGGTTGACATAAAGCCTAGCTATCACAGAGGTGGACAGATAGGCATGTGTGCAGACCATGCAGATGGAACCAACTGTGCAAAATGACCAGCAAGGAGACCAGTACGTAGTGCATGAGGCTGCAGGAACATCCAGGCAAAGTATACAGATTGGGACATCTATAAAAAGTGTATGGATTAGGACACTTGTAAATGTACAGGCCAAGAGCCCTATGTAAAGTGCCCAGTCGGGACCCTTGGGCAAAATTCGTGTGGCTGGGACGCCTGCACAAAGTACCCCGACTGAGGCATCTCACCAAATGCACGAGCTGTGACACAGGTTTGGACCAGTGTGCATAGTTGGGCAAATCCATGAGACCGCAGTGTCTATAGTTGGGCAAATCCATGAGACCGCAGTGTCTATAGTTGGGCAAATCTATGAGACCTAAATGTACATGTTCGACTATATCTCCAAAGTGCACAGGCTTAGACTCCGGTGCCAAGTGTATGCACAGGATGGGAAGCCATGACAATGGGTGGCAGATAACATTCATGCAATGTGCACACGGTTAAGAATCCTGTGCCGGGAGAATCAAGGGAAATAGAGGAAAGAGCTGGGAGGCAAAGGGCATTTATAGAGGTTTATATAAAGACATGTACATATGCAAATATA
>NW_022103951.1:3064520-3067220 GCF_000313985.2 Echinops telfairi
TGTGTAGAATAATTTACTGAATGCTATTTTGTGAAAACCTTTTCTAAAACAGGCTCATGTTAGATTTATTTTTTTCCATTAAAATATAAAGAGGCTCTCCACAATTCCTATCCTGTAAGAGAATTATAAGTTACTGGTTTGCTACATTTTTAATGTTTAGCTTGAAGCCTGTTTGTCTGTTGTGTTTGACCTTGAATAATGAAAAAATAAACTTAAAGTAATACAAAAAAAAAAGAATCCTGTGCCAAGTGTATAGGCTGGGACAGGTGTGGGCATAGTCACGGCTGAGACATTTGTGCTAAGTGCATGAGCTAGATAATCGGGCAAAGAGCACAGCCTGGGATCCCTCTCAAACATGCATGAGGCTGGAACCCCTGTGCAGACTGGACAAATCAGGTCACCAGGCAAAGAGCATGATCTGGACCATCGGGCCAAGTGGCCAGGCTGTGCACAGTATACATGCTGGGACCCGTCAGCAAAGTCCATGATGCCAAAATGCCCGTGAAAAGGGTACATGCTCAGACACCTGTGTCAAGTGTATGAGGCTTGACCTTCTTGTGAGATGGACAGCCAGACATGCGTGCCAAGCTGCACAGGCTGAGACACCTGTGCAAGGAACCGGAAGAAGGCTAGTGCATAGCGCATGATGCTGGCACACCCATACAAAGTGCACAGATGGGGACACCATGAAATGGTACTCCCTGGGACATCTGCTTCATATGTACAGCTGAAGACCACTGCACAAAGGGCACTGTGGGGACCCCTCTCCAAAATACATGAGGCTCTGACATAGCGCAAAGTACACAGGCTAAAAAACTTTCTACGTGCACAGGCTGGAACCGTGAGGGATATGAAGAAGCTCAGACACCTGTGCAAAGCATCTAAGGCTGAAACACCTTTGCGAAGGGCACAGACTGCTGGGACACCCCGACTAAGTGTGTGTGTCTGGCACACCTGCACACAGTGTGCAGCAGACATGCAGAGTGCGCAGGGATAGGACAGTCTGGGACACCTGTTCAAGGGCACGAGGCTGGATACCTGGGCACCATGTGCAGGCTGGGGGAGGTGTCCAGCAACAGGCGGCTGGTGCCTCTGTGTGAAGTGCAGAGGTCCATAAAGAGTGCACAAGTAGAACGCCAGTCCAGCGTGCACAGGCTTTGACGCTGCAGTTAAAGTGTATGAGGCTGGAACACCTGTGCCACATGGACAGACTGCGACACATGTATGAAGTCTGCACCTTTGGGCCAAGTTTATGAGAAGAGGACAGCCGTGCAGAGGGTACAGGGTGGAGCCTCCGGGCACGTGCACAGGGGGAGATGCCCTTCCAAAGCTCGCAGGCTGGGAGCGCTGTGCACAGGAGCAGTACAGAAAACCAAAAGCCAAACTCACAGTCCTGCGGGCTCATCACGAGCCTAGAGTATGGGATAGAACTGTCCCCTGTGAGTTTCCAAGACTGGCACTGTTGACAGGAGGCCACAGTCCCATCTTTCTCACAAAGAGCACCCAATGGTTTTGAACTGCTGACCTTTTGGATCACAGCTCAACACGTAGCCGCTCCGCCACCAGGGCTCCACGAGCAGTAGAAAACCCTTGTACAAAGTGTATGAGACCGGAGCCCTGGACAGAGCCAATGGCCTGGGACAGCATTGCAAAGAGCACCAGGAGGGGCGTCTGTGCAGGGAGTACAAGGCTGGGAACCTGTGGCATGTGCGTGCACAGGGTGGGTCTCCTCTGCAAAGGGACATCTGTGTCAAGTGGACAAACCGGAACACATGAGCTGGGACACCTGTGAAACTGAACAGGCCAGGATCCCTGCACAAGTGCACTGCCAAGAGACTGTTGTCAAGTGCGTGAGGCCTAGACCACTGGGTCAAGTGGCCAGGCTGGCACACTTGTGCACAGAATGCCCTCTGGGACACAGTAACCAAGCGCATGATGCTGTGCAAGAGGTACAACATCAGACACCTGTGTCAAGTGCACGAGCCTGGACCAACTTGTGAGGTGGACAGACATGTATGCAACCTACATAGGCTGAGACGCCTGTGCAAAATGAAGGGCAAGGAGACCAGTGCAGAGCGCATGAGGCTGGAGCTCCTTTGCACAGTGTACAGACGGGGGTGGGGGGGGTGTTAGTCCAGGTAGACTCGAGAAACAAATCCAGATTGTGATACGAGTTGTATGAGCCCCTAATAAAATGATTTTTTTTAAAAAAGAGAGAGAAACAAATCCAGGGAGACTCATATATGTATAGAAAAGAGCTTTCTATCAAAGAGTAATTGTATATTAAGAAAACATCCCAGCCCCATCCTGATCATGTCCATAAGTTCAATATTAGCTCATCAGTCCGATATTAGCCCATGAATTCCTCTTCGGACTCATGAAGCACATGGAATGATGCCGAATGCAGGAAGATTACAGGCCGGGGGGCAGTGTGGGAAGTCCTGTGGGTCCAGTGGCAGTGGACGAAATCTCCAGGGCCCTAGCTCTATGTGGCTTGTCAATAGGAATGTGAAGCAGAGAGAGTGTGTGTCCCACCTCCAGGGAGGAAGAGAGGCTGTGGTCTGATTGGCAAGCTAGACTCCACCCCTTCACTCATAATACCCTCAAGGTGGCATGAAGTTATGTACCTACCACACTGGGATACACCCAAAACAGTACGTGGATTGGCATAGTCGTTGACAAGATACAGGCGAGCCTGCA
>NW_022103951.1:3068862-3070739 GCF_000313985.2 Echinops telfairi
TTTGGATCTCCACTCTGCACTCCCCCCATCATTCACTATGGTAAGATTTTTTGTTCTGATGATGCCTTACACCTGATCCCTTCGACACCTCATGGTTGCATAGGCTGGTGTGCTTCTTCCATGTGGGCTTTGTTGCTTCTGAGCTAGATGGCATGGCATTCTTCAAAGACCTGTCTACCAGGGTTTTCTCTCTGCACTGTTGGGATTTGGGGTGGGATCCTTCTTTGTGCTGTGGGCTCTCTAATGCATTGTGGGACTTAGAGCAAACATCCCTGGCTTTGGCATCTGAGATGCCAATAGCGCTCATTCCTCTCGGGGTGGCAGCCCCAAATATCTCCCAACCAAAACCAAACGTACTGCCATTGAGTTGCAAATCCCACTGGCTGAGAACCACTGTTCTGCGGGCTTTCCCTTGGAACTCACGTCCCATCTCATGACTTTGTGGCCCAACTCCATGAAAGTGGCTACCCGAGCTATTGCTTCTAATCCTTAACTCCCATCCAAGCGATGCTCTGTCTACTACGTTTGCTGTGTTTCCTATCACTGTCTGGGTGTTCTCTTAGCACGGGCATTCACTTATGCCCCAAACTGAGCTTAGCAGCTTCCCTCCCAAACAGGGTTCCTGAGCTCAGTGTGTGGCACCCAGGACAACTAATTCTACCAAGAGTTCCCCAGCTGAGGAGGTGAGTGAGGGTCGACCCCAGCCCCACTCTACTTGCCAGGTGATGTGCTCCGGTGGAGGGTGCAGCTTTAGCTGATCCCCATGATGGTTATCTCCATAGTGGCCACCATCGTCCAGGTACTCAGCTTAATCACTCGTGTTAGGTGACCCAGGATTTTCTTCTGTGATGCCTACCACCACACTCAAATGTCAAACTCCCCGAAAGACCCATTGTAAATGTTGCCACCTCCACAAGACCCTCTCTCCACGGTCTCCTTTCCTGCTCTCCCGCCTGCGCCCCCAGAACCGTCAGCGCGTCTCCATAGGCATGTTGGCAGCACCTTTCGTGGTGACTGCATCAAGGAGCTCAAAGAACCGTTGTGAGGATGATGCAGGCCCCGGCAGTTTCGTTCTATTGTTTCTATGAGTCAGAACCGACTTGACAGCACCTAGCGACAACAATTGCAAGTACTGTGGCCCTTTCTGCCTGATTCCTAGCTGCTCCAGTACACGTTATCTGAGATTTATTGGACTATGTTCCCAAGATCAGGATCTGTGCCTTATGCATCTTATGTTGACTTCCAGGTGCCTAATACAGTGCCTGGAACGTGTGGTGAAGTGCCATGGTGTCAGTTCCAACCCATAGCGACCCTCTGCACAACAGAAGGAAACACTGCCCAGCCCTGCTCCATCCTCACCAATGTTCCCACGCCTGAGCCCATTGTAGCAGCCACGGTGTCAATCCATCTCCTTGAGGGCCTTCCTCTTCGCTGCCCCTCCACTTTGCCAAGCATGATGTCCTTCCTCGGGGATTGGTCTCTCCTGACCACATGTCCAAAGTCTGTGAGATGAAGTCTTACCTTGAACATAGAAACGGCTAAATAGACTTGCTGCGTTAATGGATGACTTGACTGGTGGTGGTAGGTTTGATGATGGATATTTTTAAAGTGTTAAAGCAGGAATGTATTAGAATCCATTTATACCGTGTTAACCAACCAAAAATGTACAGAACCCTCAACATTCAGGCAATTGACTCTATTCTCTGAAGTACTGTAGGAGAAGATAGGATTCTTTGCCCTTCTCCCAATAAGATGCTCTGTTTATACCCCTGAAAATGATGCATTTATTCATGCCAGCGCTCAGAAGAAGCAATCCCTTTGATACCTACCACAGCCCCTGTGTTAGACAGGATTCTCTAGAGAAACAAAACCAGGAC
>NW_022103951.1:3071643-3077427 GCF_000313985.2 Echinops telfairi
GGGGGGCTCTTACCGCTCTGATAACATTCCACACATCAACTGTTTCAAGCATATTTGTATATATGTTGCCATCATCATTTCCTAAACATTTACTTTCTATTTGAGCCCTTGATATCAGCTCCTCCTTTCTCTCTCCTTCCCCTTCTCCCACACTCGTGACCCCTTGATAACTTATAAATTATTATTGTTTTCATGTCTTACACTAACCTCTGTCTCCCTTCACCCACGTTTCTGTTGTTTGTGCCCCCCGGGGGCAGGTGAGGGTGGGTTAATGCATTATTCATTGCAATTGGTACCCCCTCCCAAGGACTTGATGATGGATATCATCTCACCTATTGGATTGACAATGAATACAATCAGAATTAAGACCTGCACGTCAGGGACTTCATGGACACTCGGTTGGTTAGCTTTCCAAGTATGAGTCAAGGCCAACCATCTGTCATTTTGTAGTGGCTTCCGGGTTGGTATAATACTGGAAGTTATCCCACCAGTACGCATATGTCAAATGCCAGCAGGGTGGGCAGGTTTCAGCAGAACTCCCAGACTAAGACTAAGAAAAAAGGCCTACAAGTTTCCGTCCAAAAGAAGCCATAGACACTGAAACAACATTCTCTATCGTTACCAGGAGTGGGAAGGTGTGGGAGGGTAGGCCGCTACCTAGATGCAGGGATCCTCAAACTTTTTAAACAGGGGGCCAGTTCACTGTCCCTCAGACCCGTTGGAGGGCTGGACTATAGTTTTTTTTTTTTAAACTATGGACAAATTCCTATGCACACTGCACATATCTTATTTTGAACTAAAGAACAAAGGGGGCAAAAACACCCGGCGTGCCAGATAAATGTCCTCGGTGGGCCACATGTGGCCCGCAAGCCATAGTTTCAGGACGCCTGAGCTAGAGGGTTCACTTGGGTGCAGGGGAAGACAATATCCAATAAGAGGGAAGTTGATAAAAAAAATTATGGGAGCAAGAGAAGACATCGGGAGGTGTGCAAAAGTTAAAGACAACAGAGGTCATTACTGTTACATGCACAGCCCTGCCATAGTGGTGGTCTATGAGTAGACGCACCGACAGACATGTAGACTGAACGGGTGTGGGAGGGAGAGTGGGAGTAGACCCAAAATTAGATCTGATTTGACAGAGGACACTTGTGCATGTGTCTCTCTCTTTGCTGCAAGTACCTCCAGGAATGTGGTAGAGCATTCAGGGGCAGCATTATAAAAACTTTCTTAGACAGAATCCAACATCTTGGGACTCTCATAACCATAGTCTTGGGGCCACTCAGGTCAATTGGCATAGCATAGTCCACGCAGACAGTCCTACTTTGGTACATAGGGCTGGGATCTCCAAAGCTCATCAGTGGCCATCTAAAGAGGAGCGATTGATCTCTGTGTGTCTAGAGAAAAGGACAGTGATGAAAATCCAGAGACACGGGGGAACAATGAGTCCAATGGGCTAATAGACCACGCAAATGTCAGTCGCCCTACGCCTGAGACCAGAATCTCTCGAGAGTGCCCAGCTCCCACACCCAACTGCTCTGAAAGGGAGCACATTCAACAGCCTTTGACAGAGTAGATAGGGTGGGGGTAGGGGTGGGGCGTGTGAAACGAAACTCAACATCCTGAAAGAGATCATGCTGACTGGTCAGACAGAGATGGGTAGACCCCAGGGATTATGCTTCTGAGTTGCCCTGCAGCTCTGGAAATGAACTCCCCCCAGGAGCTCATTTTTCAGTCAAGCAGCAGACAAGTCTATGAAGGGAACAATGACACTAATGAAGTACACACTCTCTCTCTCAATCACTGGACATCAAATGGGCAGCGTTTGCCCAAGGATAAAGTTGCGAACGATTAGGTGAGGAGAAAGGAAAACCGGAAACACAGGGAGGAAGTGGGGTACGCACTGGTACACTGAGAGGGGGGGACAGCAGTGGGTACGTTGAAGCAAAATGTGTGCGTTTCATTGACGTAAACCAGCCATCCGTTCTGTAACCCTTCACCGGAGTTTTTAAAAACGTGTATGAATTGCTGGATGCAAAATGCGTGATCTGTTCTGTAAACCTTCACCCAATTCATAAGAAAAAGGTTTTTTGGTTTGGGGCTTCTTTTTTTTTTTTTTTTTTTCAAAATCTACTCCTGAAAAAGAGTCAGCCAATAATGAAAACCCTAGGGCTGACAACCGATGATGATTATCTGATGTAATGCCAGCAGATAAAATGCCCTGCACCAGCCAATGTTTCCCTCTCTCACAGATAAGGTTGCCACAATCGGTGTGAGCTCCATAGCAACCAACAAGGAACTACAACAGAACTCCCAGAAAACAGTGCGCAGCACTCAATGGAAAATCCATCACAAGGCTTTCCTGCCATGTACCATAAATAAAAACCTTCTCCCAAAGCCTTGCAAATATAATCCAGATGAAGCCTCTCTGGCTGCAGAGGTTAAGGTAAACTTGGCTGAAGCTCCACAGCCCTCCTTACAATATCTGCAAATTCCCAACCCTCTTCCTCATGATCCTGATTTATTGTCTCTGTGTACGTTCTTTTCTTTTCTTTTTCCTTGTGAAAGTTCAGACCCTTTGCACCAGGGGACAGCTGCCCACGCTCCCCCCTCCCTTCCCAAGCATGTGATGAGCTCAGACCGTTCTTAAAAGATGTGAGGGCTCTCCAGGCTTCAGCCATCTTGATCACTCCACTTGTCTCCTCTTTGTCCTGTTATCTGCCCCCTCCCTCCCTCTCTGGTGCAAAACACAGATTCCTTTCCGCATCTCCTGCCCGCCAGAGCTGCCCACACATCCTCCCCTTGGGGTCTTTATCAGCTCTACTCTCAACTGACTGATTTAAAAACTAGGAAGAGGGAGGGAGGGAGAAACTGTGATCTTCTCAGAGGAACTTTCATACCAGCTCTTAAGATTATTTTCCTTGCTTGTAATTTATAAAGATTAAGAATGGGCTCAAGTTTGGAGTCTTTGGGTAGGGAGGGCTGGATGACAGCAGGGCCTGATCGCCCTTACTGGAGACTTCTCCTAAGCCCCTGGCCGCCTCACCCGGAGGAACACGGTCCTCTTCTCAAGTTCACATTGAACTCTAATTGCAACTGTCAAGATGATTAAGCTTCCTCTTTTGTCATTGTCTTTTCTTGGCATCGTTTCTTGGCTCAGCTTGCATGCTATAGATCGCGTGTGAATCCCAGGGAAGCTGGGCTTTTTAACTGTGGCGAAACCAGAGGCAGCTTTTTGTTTATTCCCAGGAGCTCCAAAGCAGCTGCTCAATGTCCATCCTTGATTTTTGTCGTCTTATTGCAGAGAATTACAGCGGCAGCCTCTTCTGCTTTTAATTCTCCTGAAGCAAAGGAAAAGAATTAAAGAAAAAAGAGCTCTCCGAGTTGGTGTGCTCTGTGTAGGTGCTACTTAATGACTCACTTCCTCTCATTTCCTTCATCAGGAAATTCCAGAGTTCAGCAGTGGCAGGGTTCCCATTAACATGGTGTGGACCTACGCCAAGCTGTGTGAAACACTCCCGCGTGGAAACACGTTTGTTTTGCAAGCAACAGAGGGCTCCAAGCTGAGGCCTACCGAGAGCTTCTATTTGACACAGCGGTGAGGGGGGCTAGCAAATTGTTCAATGGGGCGTGGGGGCGGGTTCAATCTCCCCCAGGACCACTCTGCTAGGAAGTGGACAGCCCATTGCTAGTTAGGACATGAATTGGCTAATGGGCTTTGCTTGGAAAAGATTTCCTTCTGTAGAGCTGCCTGTTGTGGATTGCTTTGTGTTGAAGTGCTGGCCCCATGGCCTTTAGGGAGTACGTTTTTTTCTTGATTATGTTCATGAGCCAACAGAGAGTCCACTCAAAACCCACTGCCACCGAATCAGTTCTGACCCATAGCAACCCCAAGCTATGGACAGGGTAGAACTGCCCCTGTGGGTTTCCAAGACGATAAATCTTTATAGGAGTAGAAAGCCTCGTCATTCTCCTGCTGGTGGTTTCGAACTGCTAACCTTGAGGCTAACAGGCCAGTATGTAACCCACTGTGCTCCTAGTCCAGAGGCAGATAAGCATGAAGGAGGGGGTGGGGGTGGGGGTAGATGCCAGGTCATGTGACCATCACCAAGAAATGGAGGAAAGCTGGATCGGCCCCCTCCCAGAAAGAGAGAGAACCTTCCCCTAACACGGTACTTCTCAACCTTCCTAATGCCGCAGCCCTTTAATACAGTGCCTCATGTGGTGGTGACCCCCCCAATCATAAAACGATTTCCTAAAACCAGTGTCCTGAATTAGATTTCTAGCCTCATAAACTATGAGAAATACATTCTTAATCCTGAAATACAGTCACTTGTGTCTCTGTTACAGCAGCACTAGGAAAATAAGACACTGGCCTTGAGTGATGGGCTCATTTTTCATCTTGTGGTATGAAAAACGCCCTCGGGAAGACCAAGGCAAATTGTCCCTTATCTGGATGCAGGCAGTGAATGCTTGGATTGGAACCCTTGCTTTAAGACCAACAGCCCTTTTCCCAGGAAGTGGTTTTATACCAACCGTGGCACTGTGGGTTAGGTCTTGGGCTGCTAACTGCAAAATCAGCCGTTCAAACCCACCAGGTCTTCTGCAGGAGCAAGATGAGGCTGTCTAGTCTCAGAAACCCCTCTGAGTTGGAACCAACTCGATGGCCGTTGGTTTGCTTTTGTGGTTCCACCAGAGCTAGACGGTGGAATAACCAGAAGAGAGCTTGAAGGAAACGCTGCTAGCTGAGCTCTCCCCTCACATATGTTGATGCGTTCATCTGAACTGCAGCCTGGGGCGTGGGTGCTTTTCAAATGCTCTCCAGGAGATTCTGGTGTGTGACCAGGATTCGAACCACTGCTTTAAGCTTCACAGCTACAAACAAACAGCCTTTGAAACCAATACGCTGTAGGGGGCACACATTGTGATTATATCAGTAATGGAATTAAAGTAATTTAACAACCATTCATTGCCCTAATGACCATGTTAGGTATTTTAAAAAAAGATATATGAAAAGGTAGTGTATTCTTTCATACAGTTAGTACTTAAAGAACAATAAAAGAGGTACACAAAACTAGATTATAAGAGTTTTTAAATATTCATGAAAAAAATTAATTAAACAATAACATTGTTATTTAAGATATTCTCAATTTGATTCTTGATTGGCATCCTCACTTGCAATATTCATCACTCTTGTCTGAGCATCAGTGGTGTGGTTTATCCCTAACCAGCTTTTCATTGTAGGAGTTGGATCCCATTCCTTTAGAGGCAGGCCCAGTAGACAGTAGTGATTGTGTTTGATAGATTAGAAACAAGCGACTTCTCTTCTCTGAACATATTATGTTCATCTTTGAAAACCCTTGTTCTGCTTCTGCTGAACTTACAGCAATTGTTCTGACAATATCTTTAGCTCTTTGAACACTTTCAAGAATTGCATAATTCACTCATAATCTCTCGTAGGAATTTGGGGCATAACTCAAAGCTGAAACAAATGACGGCGAGTCACCCTCTTTATGTTATAGGTTTGTTTACTGAAGTAGCAAACGCAAGGGACTAAAAATATAGAATTTCATCAAAAGTATAATGAGGTTCATGAAATGAAGAAATATTACAGGCATAGTTCTGTCTAAATTTTTTAGACCTATGGACAGAATGAACATTACTACGGGTGCTTAAAATACGCCATTGTTCAGATGAATGTTAAAAAGGTGGAAGGAATGTAAATTTGTGATTTCCACATTAGAGAGAACCTACTTACAAGTGCCATTTTAACAACCAGGCGCCAAA
>NW_022103951.1:3077651-3100103 GCF_000313985.2 Echinops telfairi
GGCATCAGTAGGTTAATGTCACCCAGTACACTATCTCATGATACCACACCTTCCCCCACCCATAGACACCCCCTCCTGTACCAGACCATACAGAATCCTTAGCGATGCTTATTATCAATTTTGATCTTAGAATAGTATGTGGTAAGTATAGTTGCAACTTACTTCAATGTAATACTTCTTAGGTTCGATGAATACGAACAACAAAATCATTTTTGCAAAATCTTTCTACAGTGAATTAATTGCACGAGTCATTACATTATTAGAAATTGAGCAGAAGCCTTGAAAAATATTTCTCCTTCCTTTCCTTTAATTGCTACCTTGTTCTTTTAAATATTATTGGTATAGATTCACAATATTACACCAGAAATAAACACCAGAACATTTTCATCAAATCAGAGGCTATAAAAACACCAGGAGCAATGAAAGCGACCACATGTGCTTGTAGTGTTGTGCAGACAAAATCCTGATTCTAAGCATCCTGGCCACCAAGCAGTCGAGACAGCTATACCTGGAACTCATTGGAAGGTTCAGAAAGTAAATGAACATAAAGTTGTAGACTTGTAGGTATATTGATTCCTGTAAGCTATGCGTGGAGGGCGGGGTGGAGTTCCCAAGACTGTAAAATCTAAAGTTTCTGAGACTGTGAATCTTGACAGGCACAGTCTCATCTTTCTCTCTTGGAGCAGTTGGTGAATTTCGAATGGTTGACCTTGCCATTAACTGTCCAAGTGGACTCACTAGGCCACCAGGTCTCCATTAATGAATGATGGGAAATTTTGATTAAAAATAGTACATTTCTGCTGAAATGTTGCACAAAAATTTTATAGACAGCTATTTTGGTCACCACCACCCCACCCGCCCCTCACCCCAGTATCAACCAATGTGATCCCCAAGTCCCAGGGCCTCCTGGTGACCGCACTGCAGGCCTGGTCAGGCTGCCCCAGAGGACAGGTCTCTAGAACACGTCCACCGCCCCCAGCTTGTGAGTTATGTTTCTCCCTTCCCTTCCTCAGCAGACAGCAGAGCAGAGCGCAAAAATGCAAGGCCTCCAAAGCCAAACTGGTCTCCGTCCAAGAGTGTCCATTTCAGGAAATGACCTTGGAGTCGACCTGGTTCCAAAGCCAATCACTTGGACGCCTCCTTGAGTCTTTTCTTTCCCTTGTCCCACACATCTAATCCCTCTCCCTCACCCTCGAGGTCGGTCAGCTCAGCCTCCAACAGATACTTCGACTTTGCTCACTTCTCAGCCCCTCACAGTCACCTCATTATTTGAAGCTCTGATCCCTTCTTTATGCTCCAAGTGCTTCCACCCCGCAGTCGCCTCTTCTCCGCGCTGCTTCTGTCCCCACTGAAGACTTTCCATACCCAGCAGCCTGGGTAACCTTCTTACGTCAAATACAATCCAAATCCCGTGCCATGGCATCCCAGGCCTTCTGTCACCCAGCTGCTACCACCTGGTTCTCCACCAGAAGCCCCTCGCCTGTCCCTCCGCGGCCTCCACGCACACTGGTTGTCCCCTTCTCAGGCTCTGTCCTTTGGCTGCTCCTTGGGCCTGCAATCTCCTTTCCCTGGCTCCTTGCATGGCTGGCTCCCTCTTATCCTTCCAGACTTGGTTTGTGTCCCCTCTTCGGAGAGGCCCTCCTCTGTCATGGCCACCTCCTGTATTCACTTCCTTTCCCATCGTGGGTCTAACTCTAGACCGACTTAACTTCCCTGGTGTTTGGGGTTCTGTTTTCTGACTGGCAATGAAGTTCCCTGAGGAAAAGGACCTTGTTTGATTCACTATTGTGTCCCCAGCCCGTACTAGAGCCCCTGACACATAGTGGGGACACATCAAATGTCTTGAATTAATGAATGACTGGCTGGGAAGAGGAGCAGAAGGAACATTCTGGATCATAGTTATCCGAGACTACCCACGGTTGAGGGACTAAGGGTCGATTCTAGTGTTTGAT
Source organism: Echinops telfairi (assembly GCF_000313985.2). Lineage (NCBI taxonomy): Eukaryota > Metazoa > Chordata > Mammalia > Afrosoricida > Tenrecidae > Echinops > Echinops telfairi. Next base: position 3,079,604 of record NW_022103951.1, read on the forward strand.
GAGGAGCCCTGGTCATGCAACAATGGTTAAGTGCTTGGTTATTCACCAAAAGGTTGATGGTTTGGATCCATCCAGGCCCTCTGCAGGACAGAATTCTACCAATCTGCTTCTGTAGAGCGTCTCGAACTCAACTCACTGCCATCCAATCGAGGCCAGCTCATAGGGACCCTCTTGGGCAGAGTAGAACTGCCCCTGTGGGTTTCTGAGGCTGTAAATCTTTATGAGAGCAGAAAGCCTCGTCTTTCTCCTGAGAAGTACTTGGTAGTTTTGAACTGCCGACCTTGCCTTTAGCAGCCCAACACATAACCACTACGTCACTAGGGCTCTTTACAGGCAGAAGCACCCCGAATTTTTGTTGATTCTTTTAATTCCTGGTAGGGAACCATGTCCTGAACTGTCACCCTCCTAACAGGTGAGAAAAATAAAGGAAGAAGATAAGTAGTTTTATAGCAGAACGAGAAGAATTCGATCAAGGAAAGAATAAGTATTAAGCATGAAAGTGTGATGAGCCATGTCTAAAAGGTGAATTGGACTACAAAAAGAATAAATATATATTAAGCATCAAAGTTTGAGGGACGGTTTTAAGGTGACTTGGAATCATTTTTTAAAACCAAGTGACTCAGTTACCACGAGATTCTTTTGTTATGTGATCAATCTTATTTTATTGTTAACATGGCAAGTCTAAATGATGATACATTGCTGATTAAAACTTGCACCGACACAGCCTGCTTCTCTTTCCTTATGCTCGGTTTTCTGAAGCATTATCCTGCAACATTTGTGATGGAATCTATTAAATGCTTCCATCAATATTTATGAAAATTTTAAATAGGGGCTTGAATTTTGGTGCCAGATTTTAAGTTTCTATAGATCCATGTCATGCAAGATAGAAGGATAGACATGTTTAGGCAAAAGACTTCCTTAAAGGCAATGTGGTTCATTGGTTAATGTTCTGTCCGCTTTAGAGTTTAGTGATTCTGACTCGGGCTTCTGCGTCTTTACTAGTTGTGTGATCTTCAACAAACTATTTCATTTATTATCACAAAATAGGAATGCTGATAGTACTCACCTGTTAGGAGGGAGATGCGATTTCATTGAGATCAGGGATTGTATGAGTTAGGGATTGTGATTGACTGTGAGAAACAGAACCCCTGATTTAGGTTCAATGAATCGGGTGACTGATCAACAAGCAGGCCAGCGTTGGGTGCCCACTGGTCTTGGTTAAGATGTTAAAGGTTTTCAGAGCCAAGATGTCTGCAGCTCCCATGACCTTCCTCTCATAAGCCCACAATGGCTGCTGCAGCCTCGACCACCCTGTCCGTAGTTCTGGCAGTGGGAGGGAGGGGCGTTGAGTGCTGAATCAAGAAAACAAAACTTTTCCCAGACAGTTCAGTCAGGGTAGACTAACTATTGAACAAACACTCTTCACACATCTCTAGGGGAACACAATAGACTTCTATTTTTCTCTCTTGCAAAAGTCAATTGAGAGCAGATGGTTGGGATTATAAAGAGAGGCTGGTAGACAGCACTACTCAATGTCGGCACCAATTTAGAACACGGGACCTCTGGGGTGAATACTCGGCGTGAACATCAGCCAGCTGATGGAGGGACGCATGAGTATGAAGAGTTGCATAGGAAGGTCTATGGGCCATGTCTAGAATGGAGGTACTGTATTTTTGCCCACGTTTTATTGCCCAGAGTTTAGTGACCCAAGCCGGCATAGCTATGAGAGAAGTCATAAAATACAGTGCCTGGATAGGTCGTTTTCCCCAACAATGTTTCTATGCCATGGAAGAGGAGTCTAGCCTTTCAAACTACAGCTGTCTCTGCCACACTAGAAATCCATCTTAACTTTCAGGTAACTCTACTGCCTACAGCTCTGATATGGAATCATTCCGGGCTACCAGAAAGCCTGAGAAATGTCATTTCAGCTGGTAACATGACCGTGCTGAATATCTTGGGCTTCTCTATGTAAGGAAGAAGAAAAGGATATTGTCAGCTAGGCAACTAGCAATGTCTGCCACATGTGGGGGGAAAAAAGTGTTTGGCATCATACCTAGCACACTTGGCAAATATTGAACAGATGCTAGCATCTTGGCATCTTTCTTAGGTAAAGATCTACTGTTTGATGGCTGCCTCTTCTGCTTCTTCTGGTGTACATTAATTACCTAGCCTTCTGGTGTACTTAAGTACTGACCATGGACTTGGGAGGCCTGAGTTAGCCTTACTATGTTCTCTGAACCTTAGTTTCTTTATCCAGATCAAGGGTTGGCAACCTTTTGAGACAGAGGAGCCAATCTTGTCCCTCACAACAATTTCAAAATTATTCGAGAGCCATAAATATATATTTTTTACAAACAAAAGAAATCAGCATTATCTGAATAATACTTTTTAAATGTGTTCAATTTTATTTCAGCACCACATGTACACACCAAAAGAGTGGGATATGGCTCTCAAGCTGCAGTTAGCAGGTCCCAGGACTAGATAATAAACCAGGTGACATCTGCCTCACAGTTTGCTGGGTGGCTTAATTGAGACAAGGAGTACACATTGGCCCAAAATATCATTTCCCATATACTAAGTGCATGACATATATTAAAATGGAATCTTAAAGTGGAAGCAACCCAAATGTCCATCAACTGATGAATGGATAAAATGTGGTATAGCCATACAATGAAATAATCATCTGGCACATAATGGAATACCAATTGAAATGTTTCAACAAGCTGATGAAGCACTGAAAGCACTCACTAGCCTGTGCCAAGACATTTGGAAGACGGCTTTCTGGTTAACTGACAGGAAGAGATTCATATTTGTATGTGTTACAGATAAAGGTGACCCCACAGAATGCAGAAATTTTCATACAATATCATTAATATCACATGCAAGTCAAATTTTGCTGAAGATCATCCAACAACCATTGCAACAGTACATTGACAAGGCGATGCCAGAAATTCAAGTCAGATTCAGAAGAGATCATGGTATGAGAGATTTCATTTCTGGCACCAGATGGATCTCTGCTGAAAGCAGAGAATACAAGAAAGATATTTATCTGTGTTTGTCTATGCAAAGGCATTAGACTGTTTGCATCATAGTGAGCTATAAATAACATTGAGAAGAACAGGAATTGCAGAACACTTCCTTGGGCTCGTGCAAAACCTGTACATGGGCCAAGAGGGAACAGAACAAAGGAATAGTGAGTCATTGAAAATCAGAACAGTGCATGGCAGGGTTGTATTCGTTCGACATATCTATTGAAATTATATGCTGAGCAAGTAACCTGAGAAGTTGGCCTATAGGAAGAGGACCACATTGAATCAAAGGAAGATTTATTAACAACCTTTGATATGCGATGACACAACCACAATTGCTGCAAGCAAAGGGGACTTGAAGCACTTGCAGATGAAGATCAAAGCCTTCAGGATGGGCTCCAACTCAATATGATCAAGTTCAGCAGCTTTCACAGTATGGCCATTGTACAGCTCCTTCCACCCATTGCTGACTTTCAACCACAGCTTCTTCATTCATGGAGATGGGCAGTCTTCCTTCTCTGGGCTCAACTTTGAGGTCTTCCTGGCTTTCCCTAAAACCCTTGATCCATTTTTTAAAGCTATGGTTTTAGGTGGTGTAGCATTTCTATAAACTTGCTGCAAGGCTTCGATGATTTGAGATGTCCACTTGGGTTTTATTCTAAATTTGAGAATAGCCCTGTGACCTCAAAATTGTTTGTTTGGGGATTTTTTTTTTGTTCCATGGCACAAAAAGTATCCTTTTTTTAAGGCACCATAATGAGACTATACACATAGATTTCTCCTGATGGAATATAGAGAAATCAGGCTAACTACATTGATGGGAAGAGACGGATTGGCCCTTCTGGTTATTTATTGTAACTCCCACCAAATGACTAGGTAAGACTATGCAAATATGAGGTGCCTGTGGCCCACCAAGGGGAATGGATTGCTTGTCGATAATGTAAATCAAGTGTATGACACCCTTGTGGGGGTAAAATCATGCAAATAAGATATAAAGAACACAACCGTGGGGATTGGTCAGTTTTGCCATCCAATTTGGCTTAAAATGAGTCATCACAGAGGTGGAAGGGAGGAATCACATGACCACCAAGAAAAAAGAATCAGGTATTAGGTGCAGGGTCCCTGCCCTGAGGACCTCCTTGACCTAGGAGACAAGGAGAGAGCTGTTAAGGCTTTGCTGGGATGCCGAGATGGTGAGAGACGGCAAAAGACAGCGGAAAGCAGTGGCCGGGAAACAGCAGCAGCAGGAACAGGAGATTGGTAAGAAGAAACCAACAGAAGACCAGTAGGAGACGGCCTGATGGGTGAGCAAGCTGTGTGCCTTCAGGCTGAGGCTTGCTGGTGGAGTAGGGGCTCTCTAGGCCAGTGGTTCTCAGTCTGTGGGTCGCGACCCCTTTGGGGGTCGAATGACCCCTTCACAGGGGTCACCTGATTCATCATAGTAGTAAAATGACAGTGATGAATAGCAATGAAAATAATGTTACGGTTGGGGGGTCACCACCTCATGAGGAACTGTATGAAAGGGTCACGGCATGAGGAAGGTGGAGAACCACAGCTCTAGACACTCATCATCAGAGCTAAAAGAGCTTGATTACATTTGACCTCGAAGGAAAGAGGCCAAGGGGCTGTAGAGCCAAGAGGTCAAGGACCAGAGGGAGGTGTGTGGGGGGGAACTGCTAAGAAGAGGATGTCCTAACAAAGAACTGTATTCTGGGTCGTTTCTGATCCTGCGTTGTCACCTGTTACTTCCCTAGTCACCCCCGTAATCCTGAGTCTTGTCTGGGCGTTGTATGTGGCCATTCACAAACCCAGCAGGGAAGTAGGGAGTGCCATGGGAGGGAGGGCTGGTGTCAGATTGGAGCATGGAGGTATGTCTGACCTCTGCCTCATAGGAATCAGCCTTGGGTTGTTGAGCTTGCTCCCCCCCCACCTATGAAGCTGGAGGTGGTTAGATGCCGCCAGCAGGTCGTTTATTATAGCGGTCTAGGTTCCAGTGCAAAAGCAACCCTGTGTCCTAGTGAGTTAGACCCCGGGCTACTAACCACAAGGTCACCATTCAAATCCGCCCAGCACTGTGCAAGGAAAAGATGAAGCTTTCTACTCCTGCAAAGACTGAGTCTCAGAAACACTCAAGGGCAGTCCTATAGGGTCGACATAAGACAGAATCCATGCAGTGGCAGTGAGTTGAGTTTGTTCAAGTTTGAAGTTCTAATGCTAATGGCCCCAAGCTGGCAGCTTCAGCTTTTGTCCTTTAGTGTCTTTGGCTGTAAAATGTGAGTCTCTCTAAGGTTTCTTGTAGCCTCCAGGGTTCCCAGGCCCATGTTTTTAAGTCAGACCAACTGACTTCCTTTCTTTATGAGAAAGCATTTCTGGACTCATCAATGCGGAAGCTGCTGTCGATTTGGTGTCTTTGTTTCAACAAGTGTTGGACTTAGAAGGCATGCATTGCAAATTTGCAAAGCTGCAAACCTAAAGGAACAGCTGTCGGGAGTAATAAACAAAATATCTCACTGAACTGGGCAACCGGTCAAAATAAATCAATGAAATTTACCGAGGAGGAATGGAAAGTCTCAAATTTAGGTTCTGAAGACAGATTGCATAAATACAGAATTGGAGGCACCTGGATTACTAGCCCTGAAAGGCAGGAAGGACCAGATGAGCTTTAAAATCCCTGCTGGATCTACGATTTCATGCTCTCATCCTGGGAACAAATACTGACTGTGAGAGAGCGGCTGCTGAACTTTTTTAAATGAACTAACTTGTCTCTCATTGCCCATGTAGATTGGTAACAAACTACTTCAAACTGAGTGGATAAAAACAACACCGATTTATTATCTTTATCAAAAGGGGGAAATGCAGAATTCTGAATTCCCATGAAATTCAGACCCTCTGGAGACAAGGTGGGGATAGTGGTGTTGAATGAGCCCCTAAAAATATTGCCCCTGAGAAAAATCTTAAAGTCTCACGCACAAGACAACAATTACCAAGCACTAAAGTAGGCCAATGAGCTGGGATGTCTCATGAAACCCTAACTCTAAACCTCCAATCAAGAAACGAGGACGTTTGGGGTTGTGCATAATCAGCCTCAGCAGCTACTCTTTCTTTTTTGTCCCGTCTATTACGCAACTTGGACCAATTCACCTTCTTAGAGGTGCAACCTTCACTCCAGTGTGATGTTTCCATTACTTTAAGTCTTCCTTTACTCCCTCCCTCCCAACCCGACTCACCATTACTAACCTTTCGCTCACTGCCATTGCGCCCTGTTGACTCGGTCTCACCCCCCTGTGCGTTTCTGAGGCGGTTAACTGGTGACGGGAGAGTAGAAAACCCAGTCTTTCTGCCTCGGAGCTGCTGATGGTTTCGAACTGCCCACCATGCGGATCGCACAGACTAGTGTGAAACTACGACACCACCAGGGCTCCCGAATAACCTTTGGTCTCCGTAGAACAGCCTTTTCTTATCTTTTTATCTAAGGGAGGTCCTACAGCGTTGGTCCTTTGGTCCTTTGGGGGGTGATGGCGAGTGATAGACTTACTTCACTCAGCACAATGTTGTCAAGTGCCATCTGTATCTGAGCATGGATAGAAACCTCACTTCTCCTTCTGCCTGTATGTATCTACCGCATTTCAATTCCCCATTCACTTGCTGATTCATTTGTTGATTAGGTTGTTTCCACTCTTTGGCTACGGTGAATCATGCTGTCATGACATTGGGATCCTAGGCTGTCATCTTTGTGGGAGCAGCCCACCAGGTCTTTTTTTACTCAGAGCCATTGGGTGGGTTCAAACGGCCAGCCTTTGGGCTAGCAGCTGAGCACTTAACCGCTGTGCCACCTCCAGAATCTCACTGGTTTCTTACTGTAGAAAGAGAAGGCAACTGAGGGTGGACCTTGTGCTCTTCTTGCTTAATGCCACAGGCTTGCCCAGAAAGGAATAAGACCCACAACCTGCCCTCAAGGATCTTTAAATCTGGTTCACAACAGTGGGCAGGGAGTGAAATAGAACCAACCTAACAAAGATTTCAATGCCAAACACCTTCAAAATTGTCCCAGGTTCCTTGTGCGTGCCTCTAGTCTAGGCCCGTTTCAGATGCTGAAGGAGTTTACCACTTTCTCTCTGGGCGTTGTTCCAAAGGAAGAAACACGGGGCTTAATAAAACGATTTTTTTTCTTTAAAATTAAATAAATAAATAGTTAGTCTCAGAAACGCGCAGGGGCAGTTCCAGCCTGTCTTATAGGAGCGCTGTGAGTCAGCATCGATGCCGTGGCAGTGAGTTGGGGCTTTGGTTTGATTTTTGTCTCCTATTGTTGCAAAGAAGGTCGCTTTGCTTCCTTCCTCTTCCTCCCTCCTCCTTCCAAGGGCAATACTTTCTGTGGGGTGCCCCTTTCCTGCACCCCAGTCACCCCCCAAATCAGGAGACCATTTCTTCTGGTTCCAGTTGTGCCGGGGTGAAATCCAAATGCCTGTTCTATTTGCAGGAGGACGAGTGGACTGCGAGAGCGTTTGCCTCATTTGTAAAATAAAAATGAGTTTTGCTTCCCCATGGCTTATGTATCATTCTTGGGAGGACTGAGTTTCCATCGATCCTCTCTCCCATGGCAGTCAAGTGTGGAATGTGGCGAAGTTAGAAATGTAATTGCGGAGACATAAAAAATTGCATCTCGATCACCCTCATCAGGACACTTTTCTCAGGATGTGCTCTCGGTGTCCTTCAGAGCAACAACTGTATCAATTGAGAACATAACCGAAGCAACTTAAATGCTATGCCTTGTTTACTTCTGGTAAAGCTAATGTGCTTCGAGCAGGTCTATCGCTCATGACATAAGGTACTCTCAGAGCGGCTGGGAACGCTTCACGCCCATTCCAATGAAATGCCAGCCATTGCTGCTGTTCAAATGTTCTTCGACTGCCAATTTAAGGCCCCAGCACCTGAGAATGTAATTGTGCTATTGTGTCCGACCGCTGGAATCTATCGAAGTCAAATGTCTGGGGATCGTGGACGATTGGGGCGACGGGAGTCCAGAAGCCAATGGAGGTGGATGAAACGTGTGAGTCAGCACTGGCACGTTAGACATTTGTGTTCCATGGTCGTTTACGTGTTAGATTGTATTCAAAGACTCAAGGGCCTGGAGTGTCTTCCCCCCACTGAGCTGAAGAAGAGGTTGCGGGAATGCAGGCACCTCCTTGGGGTCTAAACTGAGCAACCTGTGAGAGGGAGACAGAATCGCAGCCCTTGCCTTGGAGTTCCTTTCCACACCTGCATTTGCCTGAGAGTTGATTGTCCACTGAGTCAGGGAGTTGTCGTCTGGATGAAACAGCTGGGCCTGGTGAGGGTGACACCTGAGAGGGGAGGAGGAGGAGGCCTGCGGGATCAGAAAAGGGCCGTGTTTAAAGCAACTGCATGGTAAGGGGACACTGATCCCAAGGGCGAGGGGGTCACTCTCTCCAGTTAATGCCTGCCTTGAGAAGGGTACACTTTCAGTTCAGGGACCCCATTGGCACATGGGGGCTTTGACTGGGACACGGTGCCAATTCAAGCTGTCACATAGTCCAGGGAGGGGGTGGGGGAGCCCAAATCAGTTTCTATTCTTTAATAGAAAGCAATACTGAAAAAAAAAAAAAAAAAAGAAAGCAATACTGTAGTTTAAATTAGTAAGGCGCTGCTGAACCACTATTTAAAATGCGTTTGCACTGACAACCCAAGAAAAGATTTTTTTTTGCCTCTCTCTTGTTTAATTGCACTGTCACTGTGGAACGCTTTCACTTAAAACCATTCTGAGGTAGACCTTTTAATAGAAAGTGACAATTTAAATTGCCATGATAGCGGCATAAATGGTGCTTAAAGTCATCGCTAAACTGATGTCTCAGTTGGCTCCAGACCGGTTTGTTAAAGCTGCAGAAAAAGGTGTTGAGGGAAGGGAAGAAAGTAACTAAGCGGTGAATCATTCATTCCTTTTCTATTCATTGCAATAACATTAGCTGGGAAGAAGCCATTAGGCTCCCAGAGGATGTAAGGTGCACTTCCATGGAGTTCTGCATTGTTCCATTCGGAGGAATGCCTATTGCTCCCGTCCAAGGCACTTACTTAAGCCCTGCAGTTCCTTGATTTTCTTGCCTTCGCCTCTGGGGTCCAAAGAGAAGCACTGGAGTTTTCACCCATGGGGTTGAGTTCCGAAGCCTACATACGTGCTCATCCATGGCTCCTCCGGTTGGTGGGTGCCCATGAGTGGATTTCAACTTTCCGCAATCCCAGGGGAGAGAGTAGAACTGGCCCCGGAGGGTTCGCTGGGCTGTCATCTTCTGGGAAAGAGCCTTGGGGAAATTTAGTGCTCGCCTCCGACTGGAAAGGTGGGTAGTCTTGAGCGCACCCAGTAGCACCCTGGGCGGAAGAAAGACGTGGCGGTCAGCTGCCACAAAGATTGCAGCCTAGGAAACCTTCCAGCATGGTTCTCCTCTGTCCCGTAGGATTTCTAGGAGTTGGTATCGATTCCCTGACACCCAAAGGCAGTAGTCTGGACGAAAGCAGATCCCTGGGCCTTTCTCCCAGGGAGGCGCCGGGGGGAGGGGAGGTGCCCGCAGTTTAGTTGGCAGCAGGGTGCTCCACTAACTGGACCACCAGTGCCCCTTAGGGCCTTTCCTGCCTCAGCCGACTGTCAGCCCGCTCTTCCTGACAGGCTTTGGAAGTGACTCGTTCTAGGCTTCAAGAAGCACGGTCCCTAGAGCTGAGTATGTCATGTTAGTTAAGGCCAAACCCGAGGGATGGCAGCTGGGGCCAGCAGAGATACCATCAATTTCAGGGTGTGCCGGATCTGTGAACCCGGGAAGTGGCTCAGAAGCGGGAGGGGGGGGGGTTCGGAGGGTGGTGAGAGGGGAAGGATGCTGACGGCATGGAGAGGATGGAAGACAAGCAAGGAGTCCATGAGACTGAGTCCCCACTTGGGTCATCTCCACAGTCTCTTGTTCATCTGTCTTCGTTCTGAAACATACTTCCTGAAGGGAAAAAAAAAAAAGAACCAATCTGGATTTTGAGGCACAAAAAGCAAACCGTTTATAACAGAACTACCATTTAAAAATCGGCTGCACACTCCTTCTTTCATGTAGAAATTACCTCAAAGGGCCAAGCGTGGTCCCTGGGTTCACAGTCGGGTAGACTTCACATTTGAAACCAAAAATAGTCTATTTAAGATGAGGTTTCTGAATAGTTTCCTGAGGACACACAATCTCGGAACAGCACTCCAAATTGTCCCCAATGCAGGCATGACATTACAATTTCAGGTGTTCATTGGGACCTGGCACTGACGCTTTAGCTTTGGGGATCAGGGGTGGGTTACGGAGAGACCAGAAAAAGAAATGCAGATTTGGGTCTACACCCAAATGTGAAGACCTGTGTGACTGGAGAGACAGCTCATTTCTCCCATCAGCGTTTCCAAGGTGTTTGCAAACTCCAGATAGCGAAGAGGCATTCGTCCGATCTAACTTTATTAAAGCTAGAAAACAGAGGCGCAGAGGTCGGTCACCCTCAAAGCCAGGCGACAGAACTTTGGTTGGGGCCCAAGACTGTCTTTTCAATGTCGACCCATTCTTCGACCTCCGGCTAGGCAATGGAGCCTGGGATGCAGCACTTCTCCTCGGAAGGCCGCTCTCCTTCCCTCCCTCCCTCCCTCCCAGCAACTTTAATTGCCTGGAACAAGGCTGCCCCAGCCTAGGCAAAGGGAGCCTCAGGGCCACGGAAATCAATGTGGCGGGGCTCTTGTACTCTGCCCCCCCAGAAGAGGCTCCCCCACTCCTGGGAGAGCACGGAATACACCATTCATGCAGTCACTAATTTATTCAACAAGTCCTTCTCTCGCTAAATACTTACCAAAGCTGTTGTTGTTGTTGTTGCTGTTGTTGTTGTTGGGTGCTGTCGAGTCCCTGGTGACTCAGAGTGGCAGAGCTGCCTCCCATTGGGTTTCCCAGGCTGAACTCTTTATGAAAAGCGCCTGGGGCCACAACGGTTAAGCATCAAGGGAGAAAAGATCTGGGAATCATGCCCATACAAATTGCAACCCCCTGAGACTGTGGTCCTTCGATAGCCTTCCTATCAGGCCGGGAGCGGACCCCACCCACCAGAGGATCCGCCTTCAGCGACACAACAGACAGGCCTATCAGTGACACCGGGAATCCTAGCAGGGAGGATGGACCCCTCAGTCCAATGGACCATACAAGACGGGAAGGGGCAACGCTTGCCCAAAACAATGCTCAAAGGCAGGAGAGCAGGAAGGAACTGTGTGTGAATTAGATGGAAAACGAATGTACTTTGTGAGCCTTCCCCCAAATGACAATAAACTGTGTGGTTCCGGCTGTATTTACAGCCCAATGCTGCTCTGTCTGAGAGGGTGGCTATGAATCTATGGGTCTAGGAGTCTAGGAGACTATGAGGCCAAATTGGGAACACAGGGCTCGGCAGTGTGTGTCCCCAAAAGCTCTTCATTGAAGCCAAATTGATTCCAGGGCACAACAAAAAACCATCTTTACGGGTTCGAACCACCAGCTTTTATACCGAATTCTGACAAGTTTTGTAAACCAGTCTTCTAGTGTTAGACCAGAGAAGGCAGCAAAGGCAGAGAGATCTGTTCAGAATGGTGAGCTATCTGCTCACAGCCTGCCGGCAGAGGGGGGTCAGAAAAGCTGTCGCCCAATAGCCCAGGACAATAACTCTGTGTCATGAACAAGAAACGCATTTCTGGTTTGGAACACAGGGCTCGGCAGTGTGTGTCCCCAAAAGCGCTTCGTTGAAATGTATGCCATGTCATGAACACACATGTTCACACCAAAACTTGGGCACGATGTTCACCGCAGCATGATTCATATTCGCCAACGAGGGGGAACCACTCAAAAGTCCATCAACTGCTATATGGAAAAACAAAATGTGGTCTATCCATGCAATGGACTATTGCATAGTCGTCAAAAAGAAAGGACTAAAAAATAAAAATTTTTAAAAAGAAAGGACTACTGCTACATGCTACCCCATGGATGAACCTTGAAAACATGATGCTGAGTGAAAAGTCGGATGCAGGAGACTCCAGATTGCATGAGTCCACATGGAATGTCCAGAAGACACACATCTCTAGGGACAGAAAGCAGATTAGTGGTTGTCCAGAGAGATGGGGAGGGGCAATGGAGACATGGTGGTAAGAGGCACTTTCTGCGACATTGAAAATGTTCCACAACTGTCTGTGATGATGGTCACACACATCGGTAAATACACTAAAAATCTATTGAACTGCACTCTCGAAATGGGTGAATTGCATGGTATGTACATGGGATTTCAAGAAAGCTGTTATTTTTAAATGTCTGCCAGGTGAATCTTAAACCCTGAGTTTTAGCTCTTTGGAAAATTAATTTTTCTCTTTGAAGCCAAATTCCAAATCATTATTATTCTTGGAGAAAGGGATGCACATGAAGCCATTTCACACCAATGAAAACTTCTGCTTTGAGTGTAGGAACCCAGAAGGAGAGCACAGCGGGTCAGAAGACATGTGAAGGGCAAGATCAGACTGAGGAACACGGAAGAATAGATAGGTAGGTAGGTAGGTAGGTAGGTAGGTAGGTAGGTAGGTAGGTAGGTAGAGATATCCTATCAGAAAAGCTTGAAAAAATATATATGTGTGTATATATCCTGACCAAGGATAAATTTAGCCTGGGCTCTGTCATCTAGTCACCTTTACCACCCTCAAGTTGACAACTACAACTCCAGAGACACACACACACACACCCCACCCGTGTATCAGAGTGGAGCTGTGCTCCATAGTTTTCAATGGCTGCTTTGTCACAAGTAGCCCTCTGGGCCTTCTTTCCCCAAGACACCTCTGGACAGATTCAAACCTTCAACCTTTTAGTTAGCAGCTGAGCACATTAACCAAGCGTACCCTAACCTTAACCATCTTGGGGGAGAGAATTCTGGGCACAGGGCAGGGAAAGATTGTGGGATAGAAATGAGCTTGCTAGGCTTAGAAAGGGGGAGTCTTATCAGAGCAAAGCAGGTGCTGGAAATGGGGTTGTCCGGCACTGATTTTCAGGCTTAAAGGAGAGGACCATCCTGGTGGAACAGACGGGGGATGCAGAAGACCCTGTAGACATCTGATTCCCATTGCCCTGTGGACACATGGGGTCCAGCTCACAAACACCACCTGCTTTCCCCCCTTTCCTCGGCTGAGCTTGAAGTACATAAAAAACTGGTTCTAAACTTGCCTAGGAATGGTTTTAACAGTGCATGATTTGGTTGGTTGGTTTTCTAGAAGCACATCCTTTCCTCTTCAGACTGAGCCTTTAAGATTGGGGTATTCTATCAGTGTAAAGGTGAAAGAAAAGTTTTCTTGATTAAGAGTACAGACGCACAGCCAACTATTAAGTGCCAGTCAACAAGTGGTACCCTTGTAAAAAGTTGAACTGGCAACGTTGTGTGATACATCTATTTACAGTGACGACCGAAGAGAGCAGCTGTGGAGACTGCCTGTGTACCAGCTCGCGGGATTTGGTTCCTTGATTTGAAGGATTGGTGTCAGAGCTCCATGAGATAGCCCAGTTCATTGAATGAATAATGTGTTTCGTTGTTCTGTTGTGCTTCCTAATTTGTTGCATAGTTCCTTGGGTCTTAAAAATTTACAAGCGGCCACCCAGGCCACAACACTTGTTCTCCATTTGCCGGCAGCACCAGAGAAAGGAGAGTCGGGGATTGGAGAAGGAAATGGACTGACTGTGTGGCTAGTTGTTCCCACAAACAATGGACTGCTTTGCGACGAGACCGGCTACCACGGACTGAGCAGATTCCGTAGAAACCGAGCCAAAGGAAAGGAAATACCGAACAGAATTTAACATTGTCATGGACTCTAGACTTCCTAGAGGAACCCTGGTGGTGTCACGGTTATGCACTGGGCTGCCATCCGCGTGGTCGGCAGTTCAAAACCACCAGCAGCTCCGCACGAAAAAGACTGGGCTTTCTACTCCTGTCGACAGTTACAGCCTCAGAAACTCACCGGGGGGTGGCTGTGAGGCAGCATTGACTCAATGGCAGTGCGTTTGGGTTTGGGGAGCCTTCCTAGAGGCATGGAGGCTAGATGGACCCCTGAGATGTTTACCCTGAGATCATCTTTAGTTGAAAGTAAGATCGGTGTTCACAAAAGGGAGAGGAGGGGAGAGGACTAGGGCTAAGAAGTCACTAGGGAATCCCCGCGGTCACCAGGTTGGCCAGAGTTGGGCTCATTGTGAGGTCTGTTGGTGCCTTCCTAAAGCGATAGATGAAGCTTACTCCCTCCATGTTACCAGTGTGCCCCCTTCAAATAGAAAGTTGGATGCAATTGTCTTCGGCTGGGTTCCCTAGGGAAGCAAAAGTAGTGACACTTATATAGAGAGAGAAATGTATATCAATGCTCCCCACGCCACTATCATGATCCCAATTCTACCTTACAAATCTGGCTAGACCAGAGGATGTACACTGGTACAGACAGGAACAGGAAATCCAGGACAGATGATCCCTTCAGGACCAGTGGTGAGAGTGGCGATATCAGGAGGGTGGAGGGAGGGTGGGGTGGAAAGGGGGAACCGATTACAAGGATCTACATATAACCTCCTCCCTGGGGGACGGACAACAGAAAAGTGGGTGAAGGGAGTGGGTAAGATATGACAAAATAATAATTTATAAATGATCAAGGGTTCATGAAGAAGGAGGGAGCGGGAAGGGAGGGGGGAAAATGAAGCGCTGATACCAAGGGCTGAAGCAGAAAGCAAATGTTTTGAGAATGATGATGGCAACAAATGTACAAATGTGCTTGACACAATGGATGTATGCATGAATTGTGCTAAGAGTTGTACGAGCCCCAATACAATGATTTTAAAAAGAAAGAAAGAAAGAAATTGAGTCACATGAGCAAGCGGGCTAGTTCAAGAGCAGGATGGTTCAAAGTCCCCAGGTCTGATGTTAGGCTTGCAGCGGTTCTCAACCTGTGGGTCACAACCCCTTTGGGGGTCGAACAACCCTTTCACAGGGGTCGCCAGATTCATCACAGTAGCAAAAATGACAGTGCTGAAGTAGCAACAAAAGTAATTTTATGGTTGAGAGGTCACCACCACATGAGGAACTGTATTAAAGGGTCGTGGCCTTAGAAGGTTGAAAACCACTGGGCTAGACGCTTCTCCTAAGTCTTTTAGTTGTGAGAGCTGATGATCAGTAGGAATCCCACAGGCTGGTGGTTGTAGAGGACCGAGCCAAAGTCAGCAGGTCAGGCTTGTGGCTACAGTGACCATGAAACCAAAGCCAGATGGTAGATCGATGATGACTCCCAGGATGGGCAGGCACTGAGGCTGTTGTTGATCAAAGTCCAACAAACCAGAGAATGATGATCCGGATGCAGGATCCAGACCCAGCAACAGGCAAACAAGTTTCCCATGGTCTCCACTTCTATTGGAAGCAGGCTACCCCTCTGATGCAACTCATTGCAGTCAGTGCTATGACCTGGGAAAAGGGCGTTGCATTCCACCTGAAACTTATCCCACTGTGGCTCATTAGGTGCTCAACTGGCAAACCCCTGAGAATCCTGGCCCAACCAAGTTGGCACAGAATCTTAACCATCACAAGGGCAAAGTAAGCCTAGGAAGAAATGTTTGTCCCCAGGACCCCCACCTCTGAGTGGCAGACTCAGCTCCTCTGTTAACACAGAGTGAACCTGGCAGGGCAGTGAGCCCAGGGACCTGCCACGAGGAAAGAGAGAAGACTGCCCTGTTCTCTTGCTCCTAAGCTCCAAGGAGCACTGTGTGGTTTTTCTGCTGGGGTTCTACCTGAGCAATTGTGCGCAATGCACACTCTGGGGCTCCACCCCTGGCCCACTACATTAGAAACTCTGAGGGTGGGGCAGGAGGAGCCGCATTTTACACAGGGGACTCCGCAGGAAGCCAAAGTGAGAACCCCTGCCGGAAGGCGACCTGGCAACCTTTCTATCTGCTCTTATCCAGTACTGCCACCTATTGGGCAAGCTCTTCAGATGGTGTAAGGTTACTATGAACACCAGTGGGATTTTCTTTGATTTTTCTATATTTAAACAACGTTGCACACGAAAAGAAACCCTCCCATGGCCCTCCACATTATGCAAGCACGAATCTACCATAGATGTAATGAATATATGGATGCTTTCATAGTTCGCTTTTCCAATAAAAATTGTTGTACCCACGTTCCATATATTAATTAACCCAGTAGAATAGAGGTTCGTTGTTTTTACTGTGGACGCCCTGCGTGGAGCATGCTGGTTAACATGCTCAGCTTCCAAGAGAGTCCACCCAGAGGCACCTGGGCAGAAAAACCTGACAATCTACTTCTGAAAAAATCAGCCCGTATACTATCCATTCACCACAATCCCAACGAAAATCCCAACGACTTTCTTTACGCGAATATAAAAACCAGTCCTCAACTTTATATGGAATTGCAAGAAGCCCAAATAGCTCAAGCAATGTTATAAGAGAAGAACAAAGTAGGAGGGCTCACACTTCCTGCTTTCAAAACCTACAACTACAGTAACCAACACAGCCTGGTACTGGTATATAGCACAGACCAAGGGAATGCAATTGAGAATCCCGAAGTAAAGCCACACATCTCTGGTCCACTGGGTTTTTAAAAATAGTTTAATTGGCATATACTTAGCATACCATACAATTTGATCATTCAATCATATTAAGATTTGTATAATCACCACCACAATCTATTTCAGAGCATTTTCTTCTTGTCCTCAGTGTTGTTAGCTCCCCATTTCCCCTCAAACTCCCCTACCATGCCCCTAGGCAACTATCTACCCAGTTACTGTCTCAAGAAATCTTACTCTCCTGAATTTCATATAAAGAAAATCATACAAAACACAAACAAGAAGCAAACACATGCACACAAGCCGTAGCAATGACCAGATAAAACAGAAAAATCTCAATCAAAAAGAAAGTAGAAAACATTAAACACTGAAAAAACTTTAGAATGGATCAAAAGGGAGATCAAATGAGAAGATAGTACATTTTACCCTAACTACTTCTGTCATAATTGACTTCACAATGTTCTTTTTCTGATAGCAAGCCTGGACTGTGTTCAGAGGGCAAATGGATTTTGGGCTTCTACTATCATCCATAGCCTCTGCAACCTGGGTGTTCACAATTTAAGCTCTTATACCATTCCCTCCTCCAAATTTGGATTTCACTATTTAGAATCCTTGGATCATACAGGCTGGTGTGCTTCTTCCTTGTGGATTTCGTTGACTCCACCCTTAAATGGCTACTGGTTTCTTCACCACATTTTGCTACAGGACCCATCACCTCAGTGATCTCTTCATGAGGGTGAGTATCAAGTAGGGCCATGTCATAAGAACCAACAGTTCTTTGCTTGGGGCTAGAATTAAATGTGAACCCCAAATCCATTCATATATCTATGGTTTGTATATGTTTCTGGTTCAAGTCAACTGATTTGTAAAAAGGGCGCTAAGTCCAATCGATGAGGAAAGAAGAGTCTCTTCAAGACATGGTGCTGGGAAAATTGGATTTCCATAGGGAGCAAAATGAAACAGAATTCTTGCTTCACATTGTCCACAAAAATAAATTTTAAATAACAGGCCTAAATGTGCAAACCAAATCCTAACATTCTTAGAAGAAAACTCCCTCAGGTGTAAAGGTGTCCAGACTAGCTTACAACAAAGGATTGCCTAATATAATAACAAAGGCCCAATCCACAAAAGACAGAATAAAGACATGGGACCGCACAAAATCTAAAACTTTTGTGCATTGAAAGATTTTACGGGGTAAAAGACGTGAAAATAAGAAGCTACAGACGCGAAGAATACCTTCGGAAACCATACGTCTGACAAGAACCTACTAAGTAAAATATAGGTAAAACTTGACAACCTTACAATCAAAGGGCAAATAACCCAGTCATAAAATGGACAAAAGACTTAAGCAGACATCTCACCAGAGAGGACGTTCAGATGGCCACCACACAGAAAAAGATGCTCGTCATCATTAGCCACCTCAACACCACAGTAGATACCATTTCAGGCTCACTAGGATGGCTAAGATAAGAAAAGGAAATATGAAAACCAGAACACAACAAATGTCGTCAAGATGTGGGGACATGACACCCTTGACCCATTTGGTGGCAGGGATGCCCAATGGGCCGCCATGGAGAAAACCAGTGTGGCGACCCCTCAAAAACTCAGATGAAAATAGGACCCAGAAAATCCACTCATAAGTATACGTATACCAAGGGGCTTCCAAAAGTCTGGGGGAGGGGTGGAATGCCGTTATATTTTGATTCCATCTTTCCACAACAATTCTGAAGCCCCCTCATCTGCCCATAAGACTTGAAATCACAGACGCAAAAGGAAATGCGTACCCCTATGTTCACTGCCTTGACGTTGTTTCCACCTTTTGGGCCCGTCCATCGGCAGATACATGAGTCAACAATGCGGGACCCCCATACGCAGGAGTTTCAAAAAGGCCACGACAAAGCCCTGTTCCCTTTGTCACGAATGTTGAAGCCCCCTCATACAATGGAGTACTGCTCGCCTAGAAGGAGAAATGAGGGCTTCAGACCCACAACCATGGGGCTGGAACTTGAAGACATTATGCTACGTGAAAAATCCTTTGCGTTGCCGACGTGTGGTTGTGGATGAGCGTGTACCCAGCAAAACCTAGACCAAGTCCCTCATTTGTACCTGGACCATTGCACAGCGTGGATGCCACTCTTCGAGTGCTATCACCATTTGCAGCTTCCTTCCTTTGCTGGACAGCGGCTTTCCCGCTCACATACATTCCCTGCCCTCCAGGCTTCCTATCCAATCTCCCAACTCGCAGTTGTCAATTTGACCCCACATAAGAGAGAATTTCACACAGGGAATCCAGGACAGATGATCCCTTCAGGACCAGTGGTGAGAGTTGCATGGCGATACCAGGAGAGTGGAGGGAAGGTGGGGTGGAAAGGGGGAACCAATTACAACGATCTACATATAACCTCCTCCCTGGAGGACGGACAACAGAAAAGTGGGTGAAGGGAGATGTCGGACAGTGTAAGATATGACAAAATAATAAGAATTTATAAATCATCAAGGGTTCATGAGGGAGGGGGGAGCGGGGAGAGAGGGGACAAAATAAAGAGCTGATACCAAGGGCTCAAGTAGAAAGCAAATGTTTTGAGATTGATGAGGGCAACAAATGTACAAATGTGCTTGACACAATGGATGTATGGATGGATGGTGACAAGAGTTGTATGAGCCCCCAAAAAAATGATTTTTACAAATTAAATTAAATTAATAAATAGAGAGAGAGTTTCGAAACGTTTGTGGAATGTTTCCTTTTCTTAAAATTCTATGGTCCTTGAGTTTCCTTGTTAAGCCCCTTCACACACACAGGGTTCTGGAAAGAGCGTCATACTCAAGGCAGGCATGTTTGCTAGTTAAGATAAACTATTTTTTGGTTTTCCAATGACTTTTGAGCTATTAAAAAACAACAATGGAGCCATCCAAGCAGAGATAGACAGACAGAGCTACCTAACCTACTGTCTGTCATTGCAACCATCCCCAGAAATCTTGGACATTTTTTCTCCATATCTTGAATCAGTGATTCGGTGATTGTATACAGTTACACTATTTCCAATTTTCAGAATTTATAAGTTTTCATTTCCTTATTTCTTGATTTTAGTTACTTCTTTGGAATTATAATCTCTTAGCTTAAACTTCGCCTCCCAAAAGTTATGATAACATCACAGCATTGCTCAACATAAGTTAAAAACTTACTTTATATTTTTTTATAATAAAAAATGTCCGTTGAGGTTCTGTCATCACATTCTGAAGCCATCATGAATTATGTTTACAACGGGTTTATAATAACATATGGTCATGGAATTTTGTCAAGTTTCCTAGCTTCCCAGCATCTTTGGAACATCCTTTATGTAATCCTGACTGCCTGGGGGAAGCCAGGAAACTGGCTTTCTCAGCTTTCCTTGTGGATAAGTTCACACATGACCTAGAATTTGGACATCAGACACACTCGATAAGATTTGGATGCAAAGGCGAGTCGTGGGAGAAAGCAGGCGACTGTGGGACCCGTGTTCCGGTGAGGCGGGTGGCCTGGGCATTCGGCAGTCGGAGGTTCGGCGATTTGCTTCTCAGCATCACACAGTCTAGCTGGAGGTCCGTGTCCAATGGTCCTCGCTGGAACATCTGGCGGTGGCATCGGAGCTTGACTCCTGACTGAGCAGCCTTTAAGCACAACCATTCGGCCCTCTGGCCCTCCGAGAGATCTGTGAACTACAGAATGTTCTTTAATAAATTCCCCCTTCCCCTTGGGTGTTTGGTCTAACACTTCTGCTATATGAAAACTCACTCTAAAACGTGGTGGAATAAATGGCTTAAAGCAGGGCTTTTCAACTGCGGCACTGCTGCCATCTGGGCCAGACGAGTCTTTGCTGGGGGG
>NW_022103951.1:3100669-3109523 GCF_000313985.2 Echinops telfairi
CGATTTTCTCCTTTCTTTTCCATTGAGGCTTTTCTCGATTTCATTTTGTTATTGTTGTTGGCTTGTTTCATGGTCCTTTGTTTCTGGATGTTCTTCGACAGAGGAAATCCAGGACGGGTGAATCGATAGAGAAAGTAACTGAATGAATGGTTTGGTTGTTGTTATTGTTGTTGTTGTTGTTGTTGGGAGGGGAGGGCAGTGTGACACGGCAGGGGAGGATGGAGGGAAAAGGGGACCTAATTACAAGGGTACACGAACATAAAATGCTCTAAAATTGATTGTAGGAATGATTTTATAACTCTTGTTGATATGGTTGAATTGTTGAATTGTATGCTATATGGATTATGTCCCAATAAAACGGTTTTTAAAATATTTTATCAAGGACCGAAAGCAGTATAAAGTACAAAGCAAACAAACAAAATAGAACATTTAAGGAAAACAAGGTACCGTTGAAAACGACAGTGGCCATCGATTTAATCATCATCAAAAACTCTGAGGAGGAAAAATACTTAAGATTTGCTTTATTTAAATAAATTAAAGACCTGGTTTAAAATATATGGCCAAAGAGAGAGCTAGAACAAGTTATCTTTCTTGGTTTCCAGTCAAAACAGCCAGGATCCTCAGAGAAGTGGCTGCTTCTAGGGCTGGGGCAGAAAACACAAGCTGAGCGTGGAGCCTCTTGTAGTGGCAGCAAAGAGAAGCGCTCAAATGAAATAAACAGGGACAGCAAAAGCATGACTGGAGAACTGGGATGTGAAAGGGACGCAGGGGCAACTTGAAGAGGGGACCCGTGGACAAAGCTAGTACAATTTGTGTAAAAGCAACCACATAAAATATACATTGAACTATAAAACTCAAAGTATAAAATATTCATGAGTGTGTACTGATATATGTTGTTGTTGTTGTTGTTGTTGGCACCACTGGTTCATGACCATGTGCTATGCCTTGAAATGGGGGACTGTCAACTCGTTCATTTGGGTAGCGTGACTGTGTATTTTGCCCGTAGACTTTCAATATTGCAACTCAATGCTTGCATTTTGTGTTCTTCCTTTTGGGTTTGTTTTTTTTTTTTCCTTTTTGGTTTTCTAACTTTAGATCTTTCCACCTTTGAGTATAATATCTGACTTTGTCTCCTCAAGCTGCCCTTTAAATTTTTCTGTTCAGATCTTTGACTTCGTCATTTCTTTCCTTTGCCTTAGCTACTCTACAAATTAAGAGCAAGTTTCAGAGTCTCTTCTGACATCCACTCTGATCTTTCTGTCATGACCTTTTGCTTTCTTCACGTATGATGTTCTTGATGTCCTCCCACAGCTCATCAGGTCTTCTGTCATTAATGTGTACCGATATATACAATGAAAAAAATAATAAGTAAAAGAGACTATATTAATCTCCTGTACAAAAGAATTCCGAGTCATTTATGTAAATAATCCTTCAAGGAGGTGAAGCATAACTCCCTACTCCTTAAGTGTGGGTTGTGTTTGGAGATGTTCTTGGAAGACTATCACACTGAAAGGGGTAGAGGGAAGTAACTTTGCAATGGAGGGACCTAGAGCAAACCACCTCAGTCAGGAGATAAAGGTTAGATGGCAGTTGGAGTAAGCTAAGTCATGTGGCTAACACGTATACGTCTTATGAAGTGACGAGATGGGCACGTCACCTCTATGGACTTCTTCTCAAAGCTTCCTAAGGGAAACATGAGACAAATTGAAATTGGGAAATATTCTACAAAATGCCTCACCAGTAGCCCTCAAATTATCAAACATTCAGGAAAACCTGAGAAACTATTACAACCTAGAACAGCCTAAGAAGACATAACAACTGAAATGTAGTATGGTACCCTGTATGGGATCCCGAAATGAGAAGGAAAAAAAGAATATCAGAGGAAAAACTATTAAGTTATAAATAAAGTATGAAGTTTCATTTTGAAAAATCTACAATACTCATGTAAGAAGTTAACAATAATGGAAACAGGAGGTGGAGTACATGGGAACTATATACTATCTTTTCAACTCTTCAGTAAATCTAAAACTATTCTTTAAAAAAATAACTATTTTTTAAATGGTGATTCAAAATATTTGGAAAAGAAGCAACCCAAATTTTAGAAATTAAAAAAAAAAAACAAAGTTAAAAATTCAATGGATAGGTTTCACAGCAGACAAAATAGAGATGAAGAATGAGCCAATTGGAAGATGACTCAGAAAGCCCTACCCAGAATTTAGCATAGAGACATAAGGAAAAGTTAACATATACAATTATTGTGAGAAGGATACCATATGTCTAATTAGTATTCCAATAAGAAAAGGAGAGGCAATGTTTTCAATTAATGCTCATATAACTAAGATGAAAGACATTAATTCTTAGATCAAGAAGCCCAATGCATTTCAAGCAGGGTTTTTTTATTTTGTTTTGTTTTATTTAAGAAAAGATAAGGAGTGTGTGGATTGTGGTGAGAGTTGTGTGAGCACTTAATAAAATGATTTTTTTAAATAAATAAAAGATAAGGAAATCCTCACTTAACGAATGCATCATCTGGTGCTTGTCAGAAAAAATATATATATATTTAACGTTTTTAAAACAGTCAGAAAGTAAAAATATTTTAAAAGAAAGAAAGTAAAAATATTTTACTTGCAAAGTAGAAGCAGACTGACAGCTGACTTTTCCATAACACCACCAGGAAACAAATGTACAAATGTGCTTGACACAATGGATGTGTGGATTGTGGATTGTGGTAAGAGTTGTACGAGCCCCCGATACAACGATTTTTTTAAAATGACACCACCAGTGAGAGAAGGGGAAAAGAGAAAAGAAGTGAACTTAATGAGGTGAAAGAAAATAACAGCCAACCTAAAAGTCTATCGTCAATCTCCTTCCAGAAGAAATGTGAAATAAAAATGAAAAGAAGTTGTAAATATGAGGGAGCAGCAAAAAAAATTGTGGAAATGTTCCCATGAACTTTTTGAAGCTCCATCATACATGGAAAGTTAAAATGACAAAAATAGCAAACAACTAAAACAAAAAAAAAAAAACAAACTCACTGCCAACGAGTTGGTTCCACCTCGTAGCGACCCTGTATGTCCGGGTGAAACTGCCCTGGGGGTTTCCTGGACTGTCTCTTTTGGAAGTAGAAAGCCCTGTCTTTCATCCACGGAGTGGCTGGTGGTTTTGAACTGCTAATCTTATGGCTCCCAGCCCAACATATAAGCACCATGCCACCAAGGCCCTTCAAAAAAAAGGTGAATAAATAAAATATTTATTTATTAATTCAATATTTGAATTAATAAGACAAAGAATACATGGCGTTTCTTAACATAATCAGTTAAATAATGATATTTTATTACTATATCAATGAAAATTAATTGTGAGCAATAGAAGATAAATAATCCCTAATGACCATTAAGACAATGAAGAGCAGAAAACTATATTATAAATCAGAATCACAATAAATTCAGATACTAAAGTTATTGCCTTCCAATTTTTAAAATAACTATGGTTATTTAAATAACTAAAAGCCTAGTGGTGAAATGGCTACTTGTTAGGCTGCTGACCTCAAAGTCAGCAGTTCAAAACCACTAGCACACTCTGGGGGAGGATAAGGCGTTCTACTCCCATAAAAGGTTACAGTCTTAAAAAACAAACAAAAAAAGAGTTACAGGGTCAGAAACCCACTGGGGCAGTTCTACCCTGTCTTATAAGAGTGATAGGAGGCAGAATTAACTCAATGGCAATGAATTTGGTTGTTTTTTATTGTTTAATATATTCAAAGAATTAAAAGGAAGGATTAAAAATTTGGGCATTAAATGAGAACTTAGAACAGAAAAATACAGTAACTGAAATAAATAACTTGAGGTGATGGACTTAACATCATATTATACACAACCCAAGAGATCACCAGTGAACTGGCAGATAGGCCAGGAGAGAGACAAATCCATGAAGCACAGAAAACCAACAATGGAAAGAGTAGGAGACAGATGACTTACAATAAACAAATGGGTAATTGGGGTACCAGAGGAAAGCAGAGACAACATGGGACAGAAGCAATACTTAGAAAGATGATGGTGGGCAATTTTCCCAAACGAATGAAACACAAAAGCCTGAGGAATCACCATGAATCTGAACTACACCTCCCTAGGCACATCCGAGTCAAGCTGCTGCAAACGAATGGGAAAGAAACAAATCTGCAAAGAAGTCCTGAAAAGAGAAAACTCACCTTTAAAGGAGCTAAAAGACTAACAATGAATTTGTCAACAGAGTGAGTTAGAAGACATGATAATCATCATCGCTTCCAAGCGTTGAGAGAAAATATCTGCCTATTGAAAAGTATATATTCACTAAAAATAACCTGCACAAAAGAAGGTGAAACGAAACTATTTTTAGACAAAAGGCTGACGACATTCATCACCAGCAGAATTTCCTTAAAAGAAATAGTAAAAGGTGTCATTCTGAGAGAAGGGAAATAAGGACATTTGGAAATACAGGAAGCAAATGAAGAGGAGGTGAAAGGGTAAATATTAGACAGTTCTAAAGGAATAGTGACTGTACAATATAATAATAATAATAATGTCTTGTGAGGTTGTCTCACTTTCCTTGTGTTGCTATAGCAAAACATCACAAGGGGGTGGCTTTAAAGAACAGAAATGTATTTTCTCAAAGTTCCAGAGACTGGAAGTCCAAACCAACATCCCAACAGTGTTGATTCCTTCCCTGTAGGTTTCTCTTCTCACTGTTCATATAATCCTTGTGGCTATATAGAGATAGTCCTCAATGAACAGCGTATTCAAGTTCTGACAGACTGCACTTAGGACTCTCCCTGGAGTGTTTGTTGTGGTGGCTGTTTTGTGCAGTCGGTCACTGGGCTACATATGGTGTTGTAGCATGAAATGTGCTGATGTTCTCATTCTCAGCTATTCACTCACAGATGTCCAATGTGCTGTTGCAAACACTGCTGTATAGATTTAATTTTCAAATTTAGGTTGGGGAGTTCTTTACTGAAAACATAGACACCCCCCCAAAAAAAATTGATCATTTTGCTTAAGTCTCTTGGCAGATATGGGAAGCCGTGTGATGTGACTGATAAATATATGAAGAGAAAAAGAAATGGGCCATAGAGACAGCTCACTAATTTTCTGACTAGAAATGTCATCCCCTTCCCAGAGATAATCCAGATGATTCAGAATGTTCCCCAAAGGCAGTTGTTACTGCAACTGACAAAATGCCAACCTTGTCCTCATCGTCAGAGTATGATTTGTGGATTTTTAATGTATGTATTAAAATATGCATAAAAAGCACGTTTATATATAATCTTCCCAACCTCAAAATACAAAAATATTTATAAGTAGATGGATAACAAAAGTCAATACAAATAAAAACTTTTCTTACGAAAAAGGATATTTATGTCAGAACCAATTTACCACAGTCATTAGACCAGGGCCCTGCCATAAGTTGGGGACTACCTGTAACGCTTACAAAAATTGTTGTCCAAAATCCTGTGATGTTCCCCGTATGACAGCAAATACACTCACACGCTTACCAAAGAGAGACACCCCTATGGCGCTCCAGTTCCTACATCCAGCTCCCAGATCTGCTCCTCGGCTGAGACCATAACAATTCTGGAGTCCAGAGGCTAAATAGCAAGTTTAAGCCTCTTCATCGATATTGAGAAGGAAGTAAAGCAGACAAGAAAAGCATTCAAATAATAATATCTTAATATTATTAATATTTATCAGCACTGATAAACTTCTCTGAGTGACTGGCATCCACCTCTCTACCCCCACAATACTGTTGCCATAGAATCCTATAAAAAGAGAGTGTACCTGCGATTACATTCACAAAAAAGTATTCAACCTCACTCATAGACCTGATGGTGGCAGTGGGCTTCAAACCTCAAGGTCAGCAGTTCAAAACCACCAGCTGCTCCCCGGGAGAAAGATGAGGCTTTCTATTCCTGTAAACTTTACAGTGTAAAGTGCTATGGTCTCAGCACACAGGGGCAGTTGTACCCTCTCCTGTAGGGTTGCTGTGAGTGAGTGAGTGAGTGAGTGAGTGAGTGAGTGAGTGAGTGAGTGAGTAGTGAGTGAGTGAGCAAGTGAGTATGAACCAAGAAAGAAAACTCAATAAGAAATCTTTTTTCACCCAACAGTTTGGAAAATAGGACATTTGGGCAAGGTTTCCAGCAAACGGCCTTTTTCAGTGCTTCAAGCAAACAAACTCACTGACCTGGAGTCGATTCTGACTCCTAGTGACCCTACAAGACAGAGTAGAACTGCCTCGGTGGGTTTCCGAGACTGTAACTCTTGACAGGAGTAGAAAGCCTTATCTTTCTCCCTTAGAGCAGCTGGTGGCTTTGAACTGCTGACGTGGTGGTTGGCAGCCCAACACCTAACCCAGTAGGTCACCAGAGCTAAACCCACTGCCCTCGAGTCAATTCTGACTCATAAAAAATACCAAGCTCATTCATAAAAAAATAATAATAATAAAATAAAAATCCAACTCTGACTCAGAGTGACCCTATTTTGGGTTTTTGAGACAGTAGATCTTTATAGGGGTAGCAGACAGCCTCGTCTTTTGGAGAGAGGATGCTGGCAATTGAGTTTGAGCCCAACATCTAGCCCATTGTACCAAAATAAGGTTCTAAAGATGGGAAAACAAACGTTTATTTAATGGTTCTGAATGGGTGGGGGCAAAAGGAATGAGAGTTACTGCTGAACGGGTCCTAAGTTTCTGAGTGGCTGATGAAA
Source organism: Echinops telfairi (assembly GCF_000313985.2). Taxonomy (NCBI): domain Eukaryota; kingdom Metazoa; phylum Chordata; class Mammalia; order Afrosoricida; family Tenrecidae; genus Echinops; species Echinops telfairi. The sequence continues at coordinate 3,107,404 of NW_022103951.1, forward strand.
AGGTGGTGATGGTGGCCCGACACGACACGGTTAATGGAACTCATGGCATTGACCAAACCAATCTCGCTACCATCAAGTCAGTTCTAACTCACAGCGACCCTATGTTTCATCTATATTTTCCCACAATGAAATCAAAACAACAGAATGAGATCGGTCAGTTGGGGATGGGGGAGTGAAAGAAGTCAATGATATTGCAGGATAATATAATTTTTGTGAAAACAAACACATGTGTATTTATATGATATTTATGCACTGGAAAGAGTTATTGTAAACTCAAAACAGAGCCTTGGGGTGGGGAGAGAGCTGTCAAAGTGGACTCTATATTTATCTGTAATGTCCTTATTCTCTTCAGGAGAGGAGAGCGTGATTCTGTTGTATTCTTAGAACTGAAAATTAATCATGAAAAAATAATGCAAGTTAGTATGGAAAGTATGCTTACTTAAAATGCTCACTCACTCACCTTAAAGCTAAAAACAAAAACAACCCAAAAGCTCCGCCAGCAAATCGACCCAGAGTCACCCTTTAGGACCTTACAGGAAAGCCCTTTGGATTTCCGAGACTGGAAATCTTTAAAGGCGTAGACAGGCTCACCTTTCTCTCCGGGAGCAATTGGTAGTTTCGAACCACTGGCCTTGTGGTTAGCAGCACCAGAGCACCTCCTTCGCTCACCTAGTATGATAAAAACTGCTTTTTGTAACATCCTCTTTTCAAGACTACGACTGGGGGCCCCAGAACTTTCCAGAAGTACTCCACTGGAGCTGCAAGCTTCAACATATTAAGCAGGCAGGTAAGCAAGATTTATTAAGGCAAATTCAAACAGGAAATTTTGAAACCTGTTGAAATCAGCGAGAATTAGTGAGTTAGCATTGGCATCTGAATTCGTTCGCTATTGAGCATAATAAATTATCCCAGAACTTAATGACCAAATGATTTGACGTTGTTAGATTTGGTTGCTGTAAGGTTGTTCAGTTATGGAATACATACTGAATCATTTGGTTAGGTAAGACGGATTTTGATAAATAGTATCTGGGAGACATATGTTCCTCTGGGCTTGGGATGAGACATGAGAAGAAGGGGAAAAAACTTTGTTCTTAGCAAATTTATTTTATCGCGTGAAACTTTTGAAAACATGAGGTGTCTTAGTTATCTACTACAGCTAGCTGGCTTTAACCAACAAATCCATTCCCTCCCAGTTTAGAGGACTACAAATCTGAATTCAGAGCACCAGCTCTAGGGGAAATTCACTTTCTCTTTCTGGGGGAAAAGTCCTTGTTTGCTTTCAAAATTGGCGGGCCTGGCAGTCCTTGGACATTTCCGTGTCTTTTGGTATCAATCCTGCCTTGGGCCTAAGAGGTTCTCAGCACAGAGACCCTGGGTCCATAGGATGCCCTCTGCTCCTAGTTCTTCATTCTTGGTGGTAGACAGGCCCCTTCTTGGCTCGATTCTCCTTTTATCTCTTAAGGAAATGCTCCTTAGATTGGAGCAGGGCGATGATCCGAGTTAGGTTGTTACACCCCACCCCAATCCCCTTACCACCTGGTCACATCTAATTACCTCTTTGCATAACTGGCAAATTACGTCATTATATTAAGTAACTGCCAAACCACTGAGATCCACGGTCCAGCCACGTGGAGGGAGACACGAGTTAATCTGTGACATTGGATGACACACAAAGGCACCCTGCAATGGCTGCACATCACTGTTGTTGGGGTCTCCTTGACAGAGAAGTGTTTGCCGACCTCTGAGAGCCTTAAGCAATCGGGCATCCTGCTTACTCCTGGCTTGTTCTTCACAAGAAAGGAAGCTCCTCCTATTCTTTTGATGTCTGGTGCACCTTGAACTGCCTAATGAGAGGGAGCCTGAGAGAAAGCAGGTCCTTTAAGGCCTGTTATGAAAACACCTCGGGGTGGGGTAGGGAGGGTGGGAAAGAGCTAAAGGCAGGCGTGTGAATTGCATAAAGATACAGTACGGAGCCTAAAAAAAAATGTTATTCACTTGAAAATGGCATCTTTATCAAAATCACAACTTCCAAATGACACACCGGGGTGGGTGGGAGGGCATCGAGGTACTAAATATATGGTGATTCTGGGTCCCTTTCCATTGGATACCCACCAAGCCAG
>NW_022103951.1:3110038-3128696 GCF_000313985.2 Echinops telfairi
AGAGACAGTAACTGGATTCATGATTGATTGGAAGTATGGGGTGGTAGGTTGCAGGGAAATGGGGAACTAATAATTCAAGAAGGAAGAAAATGTTCTAGAACTGATTGCAGTGATGATTATACAACTCATTTTAATCTAACTGAACTGTGGATTTATATATGTCCCCCCAACCCACACACACACACACACCAGCACAAACTATCAGCGGGAACACTAACGTCCCGTGGCAGCCAATGTGTGTTATGCATGGTCCTTTGGTCATAAAAGGGTTAAACGTTTCCTAGCCGGCTCTGAGGGTCAGGAATCTGGGCCCCTTTTAGGCAGAGTTTTCTGGCTCCGCGTTTCTCCCAGGGCTGTGGTCCTCGGAAAACTCCACTGGGGAAGCATTTTGCTTCCAAGCTCACTCAACGTGATTGCTGGCAGGGCGCCACTCATGCTGAGCGCCTGGCCGGCCGGGCCTCCCGGAGGCCCGGGGCTCAGGGCGGGCGGGCGGGCGGCCAGCGTGGCGCGCGGCTCCACCCCCCCAGCCCCTGCTCGCCCGCCCCCGCCCGGCCGGCCCCGCCCCTCGCCGGCGGACAACTGGTTTCACTGAGCAGGCCCACACGAGGCACCCGAGAGGCAGTGGCTGATCTAGGTGGAAGTCCCAGTCCTTTGTAACCGAATCAGAGCAGAGCAGTCGTAGCCCATCACTTTGATCACATTCGATTCCTTAGAAACGAGGAGCAGCCCACGTTCAAGGGCGGAGGGTGGGGGGAACAGGGGTGAATTAGGAGAAGGGCATGGGCGTTGGGAATCCCACTTCAGAAGCTGCCCACCACAGCCCTCGGGGGGAATTCTGGGCTGTCTTTCTGCTGTGCTAAAACGGGGGGCAGCGATGGGGGTCAGGGGGGTGGGGTGGTGCGTGCTCCAGGAACGGGAGACATTAGTATTCAAGAGAATCCTCAAAGCGTTCTGCAAGAGAACGTCCGTCATTCCAGTAGATGGCGCGCTTCGCTGCCGCAAGGAGCATATCCCCGTGAGAACAGCTCCTCTGACACACCCTGTGAACCGAGATTTCAGCAGCCAATCAAATGCCGTCGTCAACAGGGAACTACCACATATGCCATTTTGGTGCTTGCTTTTCAAAGACAGTCACCCTAAGTGATGTGGGGCAGACATGATGAGGAAGTCTATCATAACGTTTCAAATGTTTCTATATAAACCGGCCTCTGAGCCGTACTAACAAGGAGAGCAGTTTTTTTTAAACCAGGGACACATCAAGTCAGCGTCGCGACCAATAAAAACAATAACACGTTACCATTTGTTCCTGGCGAAATATTTCTAGAAAAATAAGCATACAATTAATTCATGGTGCATAAGCTATTCCTTTTTGAACTTTTTTCGTATCTGGGTTATTATAAATCTTAAGGATTATCTATCAGGGCTTTTTAAAAGGAGTGTAGAGGGTTGCTTGTTGGGTGGCGGGAACCAGAAGGTCAGCCATTCAAACCCCGCAGCTGCTCTGGGGGGAACGATGCCGCTTTTGCTCGGTAAAGATTTACAGCCTGGGAAAGTCATAGGGGCGATTCTCCTCCACCCTAACCGTCGCTCTGGCATGGAATGAACTCGATGGCAGTGTTTCATTTGCGTTTTTATCAGGGCTTTTCAGCCAATACAATATGACGTCTTAATGGTCCATGAAATCAACTTGGTGGATTGTAATAAGTAAATATGTTCATTAAATAAAATTCAAAAAAAACGAGGAGCTGATGCCAGGGGCTTAAGTGGAGGGCAAATGTTTTGAGAATGATGACAATGAATGTACAAATGTGCTTTACACAACTGATGTATGCATGGATTGTGATGAGTTGTATGAGCCCCTAAGAAAACGAGTAAATAAATAAATAAATGGAAAATCCATCGAAAATTCACAACTCAATACCCACATGCTACATGAAACTCTTGCCTCGGTTAAAGTCTATAAAAGGTGTCCATCATGGAATGAAATTCTCTATCAAATGTATTTTTTAAAGATCACAGCCTCCCCCCCCCATAAATGTTTTTCATTTACTGATAGACGGTGACTCCCTATCACATCTCCATCACCGCTCCCCCTACCCTTAAAAACCTGGAATGATGAGAAATTCGCTCCCTTGCAAGGCAGTTTCCTGGGATTTATATCAAAATTGCAAACTGATCACATACATCTAAATCCCTTCCAAATGCCTGGAGATGATAGGAACAAATATTTGTAAATGACTTATGCCTAACACCACCTGAAAGCAAATCCCTGTGAGCCAGACGTTTAAAGGAATTCTAGATACGTCCCGCACCAAGTGCACCACAGGAGAAGGAAGATGGAACAAATCCGAAGCAATGGATCTCAGACTTGCGAGGGACTTCGCGTTCCTTTGAAGCCCCCGTGAAGAGTGAGTGCGCTTCCTCTCTCATTTAGCCCTGCTCCCCCATGGTCTTGGATAGAACCGTAATATTTACTCTGACTGAAACTTCCCCAGAAAGCCAGCCATCCCCACAAGAGAAAGGCAGCCTTCTCCCCTTAATCCTAGAAACCAAACTCAAAAATCAGAACCAACATCTGCAGGCAGAGGAGCTGTTGCTGGCTGCCGTTGTTGCTAGGTGCCCTGGGGTCGCTTCTGACTCATAGCACCTGTCTGTAAGAACAGAGCGAGACATCGCCTGCCCCTGCTTCATCCTCAGTTCTAGCTCATTTTTCGCTGCCACTATGTTAATGCATCTTGTCCAAAGCCTTTCTTTTTCCCTGCCCCTGGACTTTAGCAAGCCTGGTGTGCCTCTCCAGGGATTGGTTTCTCCATGGAAACCAGTAAGCCCAGGGTACTTAGGACATGTTATCAGATGGCCGCGGAGCCGGGGGGGCCTCATGTGCAAAGCATGAGGACACAAACAACATTCAAAAAACAGTGCTGGAAACACAGACACACACGCATATCCAAAAATATTTATATTAGAGAAAATATATGTAAAGGGATGGTTCTTTTGTTTTGTTTGGGGGGTGGGGTTTTTTTGGAGGGGGGGTTGTCTTTTTGGGTTGTTTTGTTTGCTCTATCCACTTCACATCAACAGATCTGAAACCTCTCAAGGTTGAGGGAATAGGAGACGGCTTTTTTAAAAAAACCCAAAACATAATGACAGACTGAGCGGGACATAGGAACCCTTTCAGCCTAATTGAATTCCAAGCGAACACCAACAGAAAGATAATGTCCATCGAAACACCTCGTTGCTTTCTCCCTCTCCCCCTTTCAAGAGCTAATGCTTTCTCTTCCCTCGTCCAACGGGGAAACTGGAATATAAATAACATACAGGCAGTCCAGGATAAGAGAGGAAGCAGCAACATTAAGGGCGAGAAACCAAACCACTGCCACCAAGCCATGTTTGACTCCTGGGCCAGAGAGGAACTGCCGCGTGGCATTCCCAGGGCTGCCCCTGCTGACAGAAGCGGCAGGGGCCCATCTTTCTCCCACGCAGCAGCTGGCTGGATTTGGTTCAAATCTCTGACCTTTTCCGTTAACAACTCAATGCTGAGCCCACGGGACTATCAGCAATCTTTTTGAGGGGGAATAGAAGGTCATAAAAAAGATCAAGGAATATGAGGCAAACAGCTCAAGGTGATGGCCATCCAGCAGCTGCAGGCCTGCACCCAGGTGCACAAGATAAATGGAAGAGATGAAAAAAGAGAGCGAGAGAGATGAAGGACGACAGTCCAAGTTCTTTAGCTTCCCTGGAGCTTGGATGATGAAGTCAAGACCCAATGTGGGGTGGTCACCTGACTGAGGGTCTATGTGTGCAGAGTACAGTGTGCTTCATCAGGTTTTCATGACGGACCTTTCGGAACCAGATCTGTCTCCCAAAACATGCTGGGTGGGTCAAACTCACCAACCTTTCAGCTCATCGCTCAGCCCTTAGCCAGTGACATGACCCAGGGACCCCTTTACCTCTCCAACCACCCACAAAGCCTTGCTTTCTCCCAAAGCGAAGATAAGCTCAAGCACGGCAGAGTGAGTTATTGGCTGTCCTGTCCCGTCCTGAACAAGACAAGGGTAGGGGGCCTCGGCTACATTTGGGGATGCTAGGAGTCACCTTTGGGCCTTCAAATAAGAACTTTCCCATTGGACCACCAGAACCACAATGTGAAAAAAGAGGAGCTGCTCGACCCCTCCCCGTGATAGAGCTTTAGTGAACTCCAGATGGCTGAAGAAAGGGCCATTGTGCAATCTAGACGTGGGGTGGCTAATGTGAGGAGAAGGTGCTAGTTGAACTGCCTCTGCTGGAGAAAAAAGTATATGGGACATTGTGTGTATCTGCCATTCCCATGGCAGTTGTATGACAGTATGACGTTGGGATTCAGCTACCATTTTAAATATACCTTCCACAGGAGCCCCTTTTCTTAGAAACCTACGTTGTCCCTAGATGGGGACAAGGGAGCCCATGACTGGCATGCCTGCATTCCTTTTGGGGCCCTGCTAAGTCACCAGAGCCTCCTCCCCGCCACCCAGGCCATCAGACTTTGCAGCGTTTGCAAGGTTTGTGATCATACCGGCTTTGAAATCACTAGTATGGAATACTTGCTACCAGAAACCAATTTCATCACCAAGAAGCACTCCTTCAGGGACCAGGGCAAAAGACTTTTGATCTGTTATTAGAGATTTAAAAAAAAAAAGACACTTGAAGTCCAAGAACAACATCAATTAAGTGACTTCCATGTTAAACTGTTCGTGGACCCAAACTCACCGCCATCGAGTTCATCCTCACTCAGAACAGGAGAACGGCCCCGTGGGTTGGTTTCTGAGGCTGTAAATCTCATGTTTCTCCTGAGGGAGCAGCTGGTGGTTTCGAGCTGCTGACCTTGTGGTGAGCAGCCCAACACGTAGCCCACTAAGCCACCAGGGCCCCTTCTCAAGGACTCAAGGTCACCAAGATTGTGGGGCTTGGGGGTTGTTTGTTTGAGGGTTGACTCAGTGCCCGAGGGAATGGCAGAACCGACCATTGCTGCAGTGCATAAATTGAATTGCTTAGCATGTGCTAGTGAGAAGGGGAAAGGGCCGCTGTTTGTTCCCCGAAAAAAAACGATCGCAGCAAGTGTCTCCTGGGGATGAAGGTAGCAAGACTAGAAGATGCCAAAGAACCAGGTTCTCAGCTTCTGCTGCACGGTGTGTCACCAGAGAAGCCTTTTAAAACCTACCCGGGCCCTCCCTTAGAGGTTCATGGGCAATTGGCCAGGGTCCCAAGCAGAGGAACTTGGGAAACACTCCCAGATGATGGCAGGTGCACTGAATTGAGGACCACTGCCTCCGATGAAGGGCTTCTTTAACTAGGAGGCTGATCATCAAGGCTTAGCCGGCCATCTTCGACTTCATCACCATCTTCTGAATTCTCACTGTCAGCGAAGCTAGTCTGAAGACGAGGGAGAAGAAGGCTGCCGTATCCATTATTCAAAAGCAAGATGAAATCATAAAGCTCGGCCTGAAGGCTCCCGGGTAGATCTAAAGGGGAGCAGGGAGGGATGATTTCTTTTGTTTTTGGTGGTGGTGTTTGTTGTTGTTGTTGTTGTTGTTGTTGGAGGGATGATTTCAAAGGGGAACTTGACCCTCCACTCCCAGCCCCACCCTAACTAAGCACAATTCCACGGGTTGGTATCAGCAGGGTCTGTCTGGAATCAGTCGCCTCCCGGCCTCAAAAGTACAATTAGGACACTTGGTTCACTAATTCGCTTTCAGTTGACCAGGAGGCGTCAGGAGGGGGGTTGGTGGCAGTTTAGTGGCAGTTTCGTACCCTGGCCCTTTGGAAATACAGAGCAATGAGAAATGAGACTGAACGCTCCCCGCCCCGAACACGGGAAGGTTCTCTCTGGCTGGAGTTTGCTTTGAGTTGTAAAGACGTGAGACCAGGCAGCAGCAGCTGCCTGCAGGCATGAGGACAGCTGCGCAGCGAGCAGACCCTGGCTTTCACGTGTCCTGGGATAGACTGGGAGGGGCAGCCGCTGCCTGCCTCTTAAAGTTTGTGAAACTCGGTCAGGTTCAGGCTCAGCTTGGCAGAACATCCAGAATGCTAGGGCCCCAGCAGGAGACTGGAGGTTACACTGGAGGAAGAAAGAGCCGTTGTTGCCATTATTAAATGCCAGGATGCTCTTTGGTGGGGAAAGTGGGAGAGGGACGGACCAAGAAAAGTGTCTAGGATGAAGGTTTCACAATCCTTCCTCACAATGTTCAGTCTTCTTCCTGTTAAAGCTCTTGGGTTCTCTTCGGCATGGAGAATGTACAGGGAAGCGGTTGGGGTGGCTGTTGTTTAAAACAAGATACTTAGCGAAACAAAGTTGGGAAGAAAGTAATAAGAAGAAGGAGAAAAAGAAGCTCCGTGAACTTGTTATTCGAGGAGATTTGGCGAGGGGGGGCGGCTGCAAAGTTAACAAGTGGGAGCGATTTTCAGAGACTGATTATAAATGGTGTAAAATGTATGGGGGAGGCAGCAGCGGGGAGAAGGAATATTTCAGATGTTAAATGAACATTAAAAATGCATTTCCTCTTTGGCTTTTCACAGGAGAATATGTAAAGTTGTAAATTACTTGTCATGGATTTTGGCTGCTGATCTTTATTTCTTTGGCTGAATGCCCTGCCATAGACGGATCACATGAAGCTCTGGCTTATCTTATGATTATTAAGAGGAGATGTAGCGCCATTAAACAGGGAAACGATACTCCTTTTGACAAACGGCGCTGGCAAAACAGGATAGGCAGCTGCAGAAAAACAAATCAAGTTCCATACCTCACACCATATGCACAGAAACGGACTCAAAACGGATCCAAGGCCTACATGTTCAACCCAACACTATGAAGTTCATGGAAGAAAACCTAGGGACAGAGTTAGGGGCCCTCATCAATGGCGTAGCTAGACTATCAAGCATACCTACCAAGGTACAAACAGCAGAAACTAAACCAGATGACTGGGACCTCCTACAAATGAAATCCTTATGTTCATCCAAAGAGTTAGCAAAAAAATAATAAATAAATAAATAAAAATTAAATAAAAAAAAAAGAGTTAGCCAAAAGAGTCAAAAATAGAACCTACAGAGAGGGAAAAACATTTTGGCAGCAACATATATGGCACGGGTCTAATCTCTAAAATGTATAGTGATGGGTGATCAGCTAGAACAACACAACCATGAGTAACAAAGCAAAATAGATAAAGGGAACTTCATAAAAAATGAATGTGCTTCCATCAAAAGACTTTATCAAAAACGTAAAAAGACTGTGAAAGTGCCCATATAACTAATAAGGATCTAAGGGCGCTATAGATTAGACATTGGGCTGCTAACCACAAGGGCAGTGGTTCAGACTCACCAGCTGCCCCTCAGGAGAAAGATGAGGTGCTGCTCCCGTAAACCTTTACAGCCTCAAACCCCCTATGTAAGGTTGCTGTGAGTCAGACAGTGAGTGTCCAAAATAAAGGTAACGCTTTTGCAAATTAAAAAAAAGACCAAAACAACAACAACAACAAAGAAAAAAACAGGCAAAGGACTTGAACTGACACCTCATCCAAGAAAACATTCAAAGATTATGAAAAGATGCTCAAAGTCATTAGTTATTCTGACCGCTGTCATTGAGTCCATCCCCACTCAGGGGGACCCGGCAGGACAGAATTGGACTGCTCTCTAGGGTCTCCAAGGCTCTCAATCACCCTGCTCCTGGGGAACAGTTGGTGGATTTGAACTGCTGACTTTCCGCTTAGCAGCCCGACCCACTATGCCACCAGGGCTCCTTCGGGAGATGCAAATCAAAACCACAGGAAGATACTATCTCGGCCCTGTTCGAAGGGTGAGGGACGCAGAAACAGAAAACTTCCTCTCCTCAGCAAACCAATTTGGTGGTTCCTGAAAAGGTGACATACAAAACTGTCAAGGACCCTACAGTTTCACTCTTAGTCTACCCAGGAAAACCGAAAGCAGACACATGTACGCCACTGTGACTTGCATCACCGTTCACGGTAGCCAAAGATGAAACACCTGAAATGTCCATCAACAGTTGAACGGAGTAACGAAAGGTGGCCCGTAGTGCCCGGCCATAAAGAAGGCCGGAGTCCTGACGCATGGCACGGCATGAGTAAGCCTCGCAAACATGATTGCTGCAGGAAATCAGTCCGTCCAAAAGACTATGATCTCCAGTATATGAAACAGGCAAATATATTCAAACATCAAAACCAAACCCACGGTCATGGAGTCGATTCTGACTCACAGTGACCCTGTAAGGACAGGGTAAAACTGCCCCTGAGGGTTTCCAAGACTGTAACTCTTCACAGGAGTAAAGGGCAACTGTGGTTTCAAACTGCTGACCTTTCGGTTAAGGGCCAACTCATAATAACCTCTACGTCATGAGGGCTCCTGGGCCAATATTTATAAAACAAAAAGGATTAGGGGTTACCAGCGGTGGGAACTAAGAGGGGCAAAGAGGGAGCTTAGGATGCATTGAGTTTATGTGAATGGTGGTAAAAACATTTTTAGAAAAGGATAGCAAGAATGGTTGCACGATTTGAAGAATGTAATCGGTCACTGAAATATACATGTAGAAGTTGCTGAACTTGTGTTTGTTTTGTTACGTATGTTTTCACCACCACAAAAAGATCATAGAGGGAGAGAGGTTTTCACCACAATAACAACATAGAAGAAGAGAAAAAAGATAGAAGAGGTGGGGGGGGAAGAAAAGGTGGAAAATTTCCCCCAAAGTTTAAAAAAAAAAGCTACTAGTTTTCACACTTACAGAATAAATTAATCCAATGCCAAGTAGGATACTTTAAAAATATATACCTATACACTCGAGTATAAGCCGACTCGAATATCAGCTGAGGCACCTAATTTTACACAAAAACTGCATTAAAAATGTGCTGGGGAAAAAACTTGGCTTCTACACGAGTATATCCAGTATTTGGATCTATTGTGGGAACTATCAGACCATTTGGGATAAAGAGGAAAAATGGATTGTCTTCAAAAGAAGTCGAGTACTATTGTCATCAGAACTCTCAGCAGCACTTCTATACGTTATAAGACAATGCAGGCAAAGTCAGTGATCAAGCCTGAATTATCAAGAGTGAGAGCCGAATGAAGGCACATCCAGGCATGTGAGTCTGTCACCTCTCTGTCCCCAGGCCCTTTTCAGGAATGTAGATGGTGTGCTCCAGCTCGCAAGAATAAAGCCCTAGAACGAAAAAAGACGTAATAGTAAAGAAACAGTAATGATACTCCAGTAAAAAAAATCAAGAATTGTTCAAATATCATAGTTGCACGAAAAGATGTGGGAAGAAATCAAGTCAGATTGTAACCAGGTAATAGGCTCCCAAAGAAAACATTTTTGTGAATAAATTCTAACTTTTGTGAATTAAAGTGTGCCCTCCCACCAAAAAATGTGTTAAATCCTAACCCTGGTGTCCGTATGTTCTGTTTCTCACATATTCTCAAATCACTATGATGCTTTCAAAATACATGTGTGCAAGCACTCACAATATGAACTTAGAAATACATATACCTTTGTGAGACTCTATAACATGAAATATAAATTACTAGAAACTTGTTCGCCATTAGAAAGTTATTTAGAAATTTTCTGAACTTAGACATTGAAGCACGAGAAGTATGTGAAGAATGTCAACAACCTTGAGGTTGACTTTGACCCTGCCTGCTGTGATAAAAGAAAACATAACATAGTTAATCTCTTAAAACTATTCTTGAGACATAGGATAGTTCTGGCTGAATAGCAGACTCCAAACAACCTCCTAATCTCTAACCTTGAAGAAGAGATGTAGCATTTGGCTAATCTCTAATCCTGTAGCAAAGACATAACATACTGGTCTTTGTTGCTACACTGGCCTTTAACATGCGAGGCCAAGGTGAGGAATTCACATAAAACCCCCGAATCTCTGCTCACCCACTGAGAAAAGGCAGATGGAACATTCTTCTAGTATCTGACACTCCCTGAGGACTGAGACTCCAGACTGAGATTCTGTCTGCGGGGGCTGGCGTCAGAGCCTCCCTGCTATGGAGAACTATCTAAAAAGTTATAAGAGAGTAAGTCCTATGCTGGCGTCAGACCTTCGCTGATAAACACTATCCAGAAAGTGATGAAAGAGTAGATCCTATGCAATGAGAGCATAGATAAAGCTGTATTCCAAAGGAAACGGAATTCATTTCCTTCGAGGATTTGATTTTTTTTTAATGAAGTATGCGACATAAAGACATTTAAACTAAATAACAAAATAAAGGACCCTAGAATAAGAAATGGGGAAAAGATAAGGCTTTGTACTCCTGTAAAGATGTCAAGTCTCAGAAACCCACAGAGGCAGTGGCACTCTGTCCTCAAGGGTCACTGTGAGTCAGAACGGACTTGTTGGCAGTTCGTTTGGTTTTTTATGTAGCTGACTCAGAACAGACGCGATGGCTTGATTTTTGAGTGAGAACATTGGACAATCAAAGAGAAAATTCAATTAAAAATCAATCGAGTAAATTATTTAATATTAAAACATTAAACAGAAAAATTAAGAGCTGTTTCTCTGATAATATCTGAAATAGTTAAACTCCTGATGGCCTATTTAAAGAAAAAGAGAAATATATACAAATGAACACACAACATTCAGCCTGAGAAAGGCATTATGAGTAAAACCAGAAATACAAAAGATTAAAGTAACTGTAAAAGAAGATTGTGGGGCAATGAATGTACAAATGTGCTTGACACAATTGATGTATGTATGGATTGTGATAAGAGTCCTATGAGCCCCTAATAAAACGATTAAAGAAAAAAGATTGTGTGCATCTCTAAGAGCCCTGGAAGTGTGGCGGGATATGCATTGGGCTGCTAACCCCCAAGGCCAGCAGTTTGAACTCAGCAGGCAATTCATGGGGAAAAGATGAGAATTTCTGCTCCCATAAGAGTCACAGCTTTGGAAGCCCGTGGGGGCAGTTTTACCCTGTCCATAGGGCTGCTGTGAGTCACACTCGATGGCAGTGAGTTATATGCATCTCTATGACAATAAATTAAAATTCTAGAAGGGTAATTCTCAACCTTGCCAGTATGTGTAATCACCTGAGGATATCCCAGAGATTCTTATTTCATTGGTCGGAGGTGTGACCTGGAATCTTAAAGCCTTCCCCACAGGAGCCCGATGTTCAGTCAATACTGAGAACCATTGAATTTCTAGAGAACTTGGACACTCAAAATGTAGTGAGACCAGCAGCAGCAGCATTAATTGGGAGCTTGTTGGAGATGCCGACACTGGGCTCCACACCAAATGTAGTGAATCAGAATAAGTTTATTCATACTATACCCCCAAGGAGGTTCATATCGACATTCATTCATAATAACTACTGAGCTAGTAATAACGGATGGTTTCCAAGGGAAATACAGATATACAAAGATTTCTTTGAGAAGACAAATTGGTGAACCAATTCATGCAGAATCTTGGGTCCTAGGCCAGGCCTAGTGAATCAGTAAACATCTGAACCAGGAGTCCTCAAACTACGGCCCAAGGGCCACATGTGGCCCGCTGAGGACATTTATGCGGCCCGCTGGGAGTTTTTGACCCGTTTTGTTTTTTTACTTCACAATAAAGCATGTGCAGTGTGCATAGGAATTTGTTCATAGTTTTTTTAAAACTATAGTCCAGCCGCCCCAACGGGTCTGAGGAACAGTGAACTGGCCCCCTGTTTAAAAAGTTTGAGGTTCTGAACTACAGATGAGATCAGAAAAGTAAAGGGCCTATTATTTGTAAAGAGGCATCAGACCCAAATGTGTTTACGACTGAGTTCTACCTACTTTTTCAAAATCAGATAATGTCTAATATTGGATGGGTCCACCACTACAAGGATAAGACCCAGCCATAGGCAGGCTTCTGCTCTCGGGTCACATAAACTTCTCAGCCGGTCTCCCAAGCAAAGAGGCAGAGCGCCTGCCTAGCATCCATGAAGCAAACATCATCCCTCTTACAAACCACTTCGACCGAGGAGACCTCCCCTCAGCTGGGGTCACTCCTTTGAGAAAAGGGGAGAGGGAGAAGCCCATTCAGTTGCTGCCACCCAACATCGTGCTAAGGTCACCCCCAAACAACAGACACCCCTACCAGAGTGGCAAGGGAACCTAACTGGAAAGTCAAGTCAAGATAGGGACAGGGGAGCATGCTTCAGAGAAGGCAATTACATTCCTATTGGTGGGTCAAAGGGGAGGAGCAACCTCCCCTGGGCAACACTACTTACATAGAACCCAAGGAGAGAATAAACCCGTGCTATGTTCCTAATGGGACACTTTTGATCTAGTTTCTATGCAACCTTTGGTGACCCAGGACATGTGCTATCAACTAGGACTTTAGACTCTGTTTTTCAAGGTGCACAACATCCTTCATAGACCACACCGGAAGGACTAGATGTGGAAACCCCATTGAACGAACTGGCTTTTACCTCAAACTTGCCTGTAACCTTTGATCTTAAGGCTGAAACTCCTAATGTGAGAAGAAATAGATGACTGCCACCCCAAGGTTAGGGAGAGGGTGGTCACTGGACTCCCTTGTTTTGAGGGCATCCAATGAAAGGTGGCCCAGGACCACCAAATATTCACTATTTTAATGCCTTCCTGCTTTACACTGACATGGATTAATCCCATAGACATGGTTTTGCCTTTGTGAAGGAATGTTATTGGAAATTTTGCCCTAACACCAACCCCTACTCTTCATGTAACTAGTGCTCAATCATTTAAGAGTTTAATGCATACATATTACCAATCAATGTATGGCCTACACTTGTATAACTTCCCTTTCTCAACAATGTGTTAAATTCTATACCAGTGGGAAAACTAATGACACTATCAATAGGCTTACCTTATGTCCTAGGGGAATGGTTGATAATGTTCTCTACCATAAAAGGATAATAGGGCCTCTGAAGTGAACCCAAACCAAAAACCAAACTCACTACCCTGGAGTCCAGGCCCACTCTGAGTGACCCTACAGGACGGGGTAGAGCCGCCCCCGTGGGTTTCTGAGACTGTCACTCTTTACGGGAGTAGAAAGCCCATCTTTCTCCCAAGAAGCAGCTGCTGCTTTCGAACTGGTGACCTTGTGGACCACAACCCAGTGCATAACTAGTACACCATCAGCATTCCATGGCCTAATGAACCAGAAATGTATATAAACCTTAGCTATGTGAATGGATTTGGAGCTTGCCCTCAATTTTAGCCCCATTCCAAGAACCATTATGTCTTATGACTTGGCCCTACTCGATGTTCTCCCTCATAGAGAGATCACTGAAGATACGTGTGCTATAGAAAAGTGTAGTGAAGACAGCAAGATGGTGCTCAGCTATCGAAAAGAATAGCGCCTAAGATCTTAAAGGCTTGCTTTCAACCAAGCAGCTAAGAGAGGTGTCAGTTCAGTCCACATGGAAGAAGCATAACAGCCTGTGTGATCCAAGGATTGTAAATAATAAAATCCAAATCTGAAGAAAAGAGTGGTACCAGAGCTTAAACTGTGCACACCCAATTTGCAGAAGGCTATGGAGGACAATAGGAGCCCCAAATCCATTTGCAGGCTCCCTACATAGATTAACTCTCTGGTGAATCCCCTCTCACCATAGTCAACCTTGCTATCAGATTGAGAGCATTGTAAACTTGATTATGGTAGATGTAATTAGGTTAAAAATGTTATATCTGATCCTTTGATCTACCCTTTGACCCATTTTTTATGAGTAAAAATAACTTTTATTTTGTAAAACCACGCGAGCTTGATGAGATTGGTTTGCTGTAGCACTTCGCGTTACTTCTTCCAACCCAAACAAGTTTTCTTGTCTATTCAGGTGAGATGTTGGAATTTTAGATCAGAAAAATACTGAAATTTTAAAATCTGACTCAATAAAATGACAATCCATGAAGATGAAGAGCTTTGTATGTGTCATTTTCAGCTGAGTTTTTGTTTTGTTTTTACTGCTGAGTTTGTAAAAAAACAGTTATATTTGCACTTAGCCACATGTCACACAACTCAATGATCCAATCATATCAAGAAGAGTTGTACAATTGGCATTATATTCAATTCTAGAACATTTTCTTGTTTCCTTGTTGTCATTGTGGTTCATGTAATTTTTTTCTAATTGTGGCAATAATATACACAGCAGAACATTCTCCAATTCCACAACTTCTACTTGTATAATTAAGTGTAACTGATCATACTCTGTGTACTGTTTGGCCACTACTGATATCCTTTTCCAAATTATTCTACCACCGTTGACCTAAACTCAATGCCCCCTATGCACCAACTCTTTGCCCTTCACCTATGGTAACAATTGGTACAGTTTGATTTATTTTCTTTTCTTTTTATCCCCCGTGGTTCTCTTGATATAGTGTTTGCATAACATATACTTCCATGGTTAAATCGCTTTTAAAATGAGCTGTATAGTCACAATCAGTTATAGTGCTCCCTCCCCGTGCCCGCATTCATTGTTTGCTTCCCAAATCCCCTTACCCTCCCTATCTCCCACCCTCCACCCCTACATTCCCTATAAACCCATGAATCAGTTATTATCTCTATGCAGCTATTCGTTCTGTGCTTCACAAAATGGGAAACCCAACAGAAACCATAAAAAACAAAAAGTGGTAAGGATAAAAATAATAATATTAATCAAATGATAAAAATACAAATAATGAACAATAAAGAAAAGAACACCATCAATATTTTAAAAGCCAGGGAAGTTATTCTTGTCGTGGAACAAGCAAGAAATACTTGAGCCTAGAACAAATTCAGGTTGGGTCAGGAGGGAGGTCAGCTGACCAAGTATCAAGTTCAATCCAGCACCATTAAGTTTACCATAATCTCTGTCTGATAGTAAAGCTGTTAGAGACCCTCGCCCGTGGCTACAAGGGACCTGCCAGAGCCTTAATCTGACTAGATACTCGGCAGATGGATTTTGGGCTCCCACTGTCCTCCATAGCCTTTTATCTACTGGGCGGTCACAATGTTAGCTATGACACTTTTTCTTCGTTATATTGGGATTTTGTTACCGTTATCTGTGGATCACACAAGCTGGTGTGCTTCTTCCATGTGGACTTAGTGGACTCCTCACTTAGATGGCTGCTGGTTTGGATACCAACCTTGACGACCCCAATCAATAACCGGGCACCATCTGCTTTCTTCACCACACTTTGCACCCTTACCTTCATGAAGGTGAGTACTGAGCAGGGTCATGTTATTAGAATTAACTGTTCTTAGATTGGGGCTAGAATTAAGTGGGAGCCCAGATCCATCTGCTTGTCCATGGGATATGCCCGACTCTGGTTTACTTTGGCGGTTTTATTATAACAAAATCAAAACCCCATAAGACTACTACACCAACAACAGCAACAAACCAACAAATAAACAAAAACCTATAGAAACAAAAAAGTAAAACATTGTCAATTATTCCCCTGGGGTATAAGACGATTACACTGATAACATTGTGTTAGTCTGGGTTGATTAGAAAAGCAAATTCATAAGCACTCGTATGTGTGTAAGAAAGAGCTTTATATAAAAGAATAATTTGTACATTAAGAAAACATCCCAGCCCAGCCCAGATCAAGTCCATAAGTCCAATATTAGCCCATATGTCCAATACTTGTCCATAAATTCCTCTTTAGACTCACACAGCCATGCAATAATGCCAAATGCAGGAAGATCACAGGCAAGTGGGTGGAAAGTCTTGTGGATCCAGTGGCGATAGAAACATCTCAGTGCTGGCAGGGGTCTCCGCATGGCTCCTCCAGCTCCCATGGCTCTAGCATAGCCCCATGTGTACTGTCCACAGGAATGTCTCACAGGGAGTGAGCCTGTGTCCCACCTCCAGCGAGCTATTTATCTCCTTAGCGCCTCCAAATGAGGTCATCAAGCTGTGACCTGATTGACCACCCCTTCACTCTTAAGTCTCAAATTGACAACAGATTATGTCACTACCACAAACATCAACAATTTTTCCAATGATACACCACTCTGGACACAGTCAGTACGAAGAGTCTATTCAAGTACAGGTCCACCATGAACCACAGCCCAAGAGTTGTTGCCCTGTTCAGTCTGATCTCCCAATGGATTGAGCTCTGTTTACATTGAGCATGGGAATTGGTGCCAGGGGGAAACTTCCTGGATCAATTCTTCCAAATGTAGATCCCTGCCCAACAGATTAAAACCTGCCACGTCATATCAATGCAAGGGGGGCATCAAGGTACCAAATATATGGTGATTGTGGGTACCTTTCCATTGGGTACCCAAGCCAGGGGTTCCCCCCAAGGTCCAATGACAGCTACTTCCACAGCCCCAGAGTGGCCGCTCTCTGCTTTCTCTCTCACCTGACCAAGGGCGCAGGCAGCTTCCAGGCAGGGCTTCGTTCATCCGGCCACGCCTCTGTGATCAGTCCTTCTGGTGTAGCCCCCGGGTCATGCCATGCTGCCTCCAAGGGCAATGTCCAATGCTTTTTGGCCCACTTTAAATTTGTTGTAGTTTAAAAAATTCTTGCCTTCTTTTCAATTGAGATTTTTCTCTGGTTTGTTTATTTTGTTGGGTTTTGGTGTGTGTGTGTGTGTGTGTGTGTGTGTGTGTGTGTGTGTGTTTTCCAGTACATGAAATCCAGGATAGGAAAATCTATAGAGACAGTAACTGGATTCGTGACTGATTGGAAGTATGGGATGGTAGGTTGGAGGGAAATGGGGAGCTAAAAATGAATTCAAGAAGGAAGAAAATTTTTCAAAAATTAAAAAGAAGGAAGAAAATGTTCTAGAACTGACTGCAGGGATGATTATACAACTCTTTTTAATCTGATTGAACTGTGGAAATGTATGATATGTGAATTATATGTACAAAAAATCTTTTAAAAATCAGAGAATGTCTGGTCTTTAAACCATTCCACATTATTATAGAAACATTCCCAAATTTGTATGGAGCTAGCATAACACTAATATTCAAATCTGATCAAAATTGTACAAAACTCCAGAATAAAGAACATCTCACTGGCATTGAGTCCGTTCTGACCAGAGAACAGAGCAGAATTGCTCCTTTGGGTTGCCAGTGGCTGGTGGAGTCGAACTGCCAACCTTTTAGTTAGTGACCAATCACTGCACCACTAGAACTCCTATGCCTACCCTCAAAACCAACCCAGACCCACTGCCAACAACTCAATTCTGACACATAGTAACCCTATGTAGGGTTTTCCAGACTATAAATCTTTATAGGAGCTGCCAGCCTCATCTTTCTCCCCAGGAAACCCCACCCCCACCCCCAATGCCTAACCCACAGCGCCATCAGGGCTCTTTAAGGAAACTGACGCTCTGAGAAATTTCTAATCACATCTCTGATGTCAGACTTTAGTGATGATGATTTAAAGGGGCAACATGTCTCTTTCTCCTTCCCTGGAGTTCCTTATGTATATGTGAATTGCTACAATCCTTCCATCTTTGGCATCCAACAGAGATGCATTCAGCGCCACCTCTTCATCTTGCTGTTAGATGAACAAGGAACAAAACCGACACAGATCCCTGCACTCCTGGAGTTTCTATTCCGGCAAGAGAAAAAAAGGCTGATATCTAGCAAAGCTTTTAAAATCGCATACATCTTTTTTTCTCGACAATCAGATCTTGATGGAATCCATTTTACAGAACTCAAAGCACAAGTATGTAAGGTGTACATGCACAAGGATAATTACGACAGCATTGCCATTGTGGTTGAAAACTGGAATCCAACTGAATTGGAGAATGGTTAACTAAATGATGCTAAGTCCACTCTGTAGAATGTTACTCAGCTATGAAAAAGAATGAGATAGAGGTGGAGCTACTGTCCCCGAGGGATGGACATGATATAAAGTGACTTGCAGAGAGCTGTCATTTCATTTTGGTAAAAAATTGTGATATCCCACAAGCCCTCTCTTGCTCACTTCTCCAATCTGTCTTTTACAGGTTTGCTGGAGCCTGGAGGGATGGGGCAGAGGAGTGCTCGCTCACAGTCTGGTAACTCTGAGGAGATGTGGGGATGGGATTATTAAGCTTGTCTCTATACTTTGTTGTTGTTGTCAAGTACCTTTGTTATAATAACGTGTATTTCGCAGTTGACAAAGCTAATACAAATAAGAACTCAGTAAAGGCATTTTTTTTCAAGGGTAATGGTGTCCTGGATCATTGAACTAAGGAGACGTGTACTTTATTTCCTTCTTTGTGCCATTCAGAATTTGCCAACTTGTCTTGAAAAAGTAGGTGCATTAAAACCAAACCAAACATCGCCCTCCTTTAAAAGGCAACAAGTAGATATGAAAAAACACGACGTTTGAAAAGAAAATCGCTGGACACAGAATAGAATCAATGCTGGGTGTGGCGGTTACATAATCTCCTGTCAACTTGAGCGAAGGGTGGAGTCTAGCCTGTCAATCAGGTCATAGCCAATGAGGCCTCTGAGTGGGCATGGCTTTCTCTTGAGGATTCTGGGAACTCCTGTCTTCCTTTGAGTTAGTTAAAGTTTATTGTGCCAACCAGGCTGATAAACACATGTGGGGTTAATTGAAGGGTGGAGAGATAAATGGCTCGGTGAGCCTCTCCTTTCCAGTTCTCGGGTCTCTTGCTTTGTGATGGTTGGATTAGGGTGTAGCTGCCTTAGTCACTTCCTTGCTTCAGCTGGCAAGGCTC
>NW_022103951.1:3128964-3145344 GCF_000313985.2 Echinops telfairi
TTGGGCAGCACTGGGTTGGGATGCTTTCTTGATGTGCACTTAACCTTTATATAAAACTCTCTCTTATACATGAGTTTCTGTGGATTTGTTTCTCTAAAGTACCCAGGCCAATACATCCTCCCTGGAGGCGGGCCACACGCACTCTCTGCTTCGTCTTCCTGTGGACAAACCGTATGGAGCCATGCTGATGGAGCCAGAGCCCTGGAGACACCCACGTCAGTGATGAGGTGCTTCCACCACCACTGGATCTACAAGACTTTCCACCTTCCTGCATTCAGCGCCATTGCATGTGTTGCGTGAGTCTGAAGAGTTTTTTGTAGACCGGTATTGGACATATGAGCTAATCGGACTTATGGACTTGATATGTACTGGGCTGAGACGTTTTCTTATTATACAATTACTCTTTGATATAAAGTTGTCTTATACACATATGAGTGTCTCTGGATTTGTTTTTCAACCCAAACTAACACACTGTGGTTACAAGACAGCATAACTATTAGCAGGTGGCATTGTGGGTATTCGTATTTACAACTTTTGTTTTGAGAGCATGCAATAAAAAGAACTTAAACGCGTTTCCATTTTCGTATGGGAAATGATTTTGCCCTTTATTTTCTCTGAAGAAAACCAAACACATACTGCCTTGGGAAGAGGAAATCTGGTGGTATACTGGGTTATGCTCTGCGGAAGAAAGATGAGGCTGTCTACGCCTGTTTGGGTTTAGTCTCAGAAACCCAAAAGGGCGGTTCTACTCCATTCTATAGGGTTGACATGAGTCAGGATCGACTTGATGGCAGTGAGTTTTGTTTTGTTTTTTTATTTTGCCTTGGGAGGGGCCCTAGTGACACTGATGGGTAAGTGGGGGAACTACTAACTGCAAGGTCGGCAGTTCAAATCCACCAGCCACTCCTTGGGAGAAAGACAAGGCAGTCTACTCCTATAAAGATTTACAGCCTTGCAAACTCTACATAGGGTTGCTATGATTTGAAGTGTAGCCAATTCCTCAGCAGTGGACAGCCTAGTCCTTCTCCGCAGTCTGTTCTTAGTCTGGAAGCTCTGCTCAAACTTGTTCACTTTGGGCGACCCTGCTGATACTTGAGATACCAGTACCCTAGCTTCCAGCATCACAGCAACACGTAAGCCACCACAGTATGGCAAACGGACAGATGAGTTTCAACGGGAAAAGTACATGGTTTAAAGTCAAGAAAGGTGTGTGTCAGGGTTGTAACCTATCAATCTTTATGCTGAGCAAATCATCAGAGAAACCAGATTATATAAAGGCCACCACATCGGGATCGGAGAAAGGCTTATCTACAACCTGCTGTATGCAGATGGCACAACCTTACTTGCTGAAAACGAGGAAGACTTGAAGCCTTGCTGCCGCTGCTCCTGCTGAAGGGCTGCAGCCTGCAGCCCGGGTTACGGCTGGCTCAGTGGTACCATCATGCTCATCGGGGGAAAGATGGGCGTTCTTAAGGTGTACATCTTTCATTTTTTTCACTCTATGCTTTTAGAAGATGTGCTCACAAGTTTAACTCGTGTATTTGATTACATAGGTAATAATGAATTTTAAAAGGCATTCTATTGTTATACTTTTATCGTGTTTTATGTTTGTAGGTGGAAGATTTCTATTTTGTTTCTAAAAAAGAGATTATGGATTTCATCTCACTTGGATCCACAATCAATGCTCACGGAAGCAGTAGTCAGATCAAACAATGTGTCCCATTGGGTAAATCTGCAGCACCGACCTGTTAACGGTGTTGAAAAACCAGGATGTCACTCTGAGGACTAAGCTGTGCCAGGCCATAGTATTTTTAATCACCTCATATGCATGTCAAAGTGGGGCATTGAATAAGATCAAAGAATCAATGTGTTTGAATGATGGGGCTGGCAGAGCATATTGAAAGTGGCATGGTTTGCCAAAGGAACAAACAAATCTGTCCTGGCAAAGGACATCTTGCTTGGTAAAACAGAAGGGCAGTGAACAAAGAGAAAGATGGATGGATCAAGGAGATGGATTGAGACAGTGGCCACAACAACGGGCTGAAACTTAACAATTGTGAGGATGGCACAGGACCAAGTGGTGTTTTCTTCTGTTGTCCGTAGAGTCGCTGTGAGTCAGAACTGATTTGATGGCACCTAACAATAACCTGACCGGGAATCGACTCCACGTCAATGGGTTTGCCTTTTGCCTTGGAAGATGGTACGGGGTTAGCCAAAAAGAGGGAGACCCTAAAGGTGATGGACGGACACAGTGGCTGTACCCATGGGCTCAGGCACAGGAACAACTGCGAGGATGGCCCAGGACCAGGCAGTGGTTCTTCCTGTAGTGCACAGAGTCACTAGGAATCAGGGCTGACTGCAGCACACCTAACAGGTCTGTCTGTCCAACCACCACCTAAAGTGGAAGGAGTAAAATTTGCTTGGTGAAAAACAGAAACAAGCAATAGTAAAGGAAAAATCTTCCTATGTTGCTAGCGTGCTAATAACAAAGGGGAGCCCAGAACTGGACTGGCCCTTATTTTTATTAAGGAGCCCTGGTGGTGTAGTGGGTTACACGTCAGATTACTAACCACAAGGTCAGCAGTTTGAAACCATCAGCCACTCTTCTGGAGAAAGATGAGGCTTCCTGCTCCCTTAAGGGTTTGTGTATAGCCTTGAAAACCAACAGGGGCAGTTCTACTCTGTCCAATAGGGTCAGTATGGACTTGATGGCAGTGTTTTTGGGGTCTTGTTTTGTTTGATTAGCACACCATAAAACTCTGCTTAGGTGGAGAATAGGCCACCAGCCATTCTCTACCACTTACTCCTCCATGTCTCTGGAGACGCTAACCAGTCTCTCTACAGCAGACATGGAGGAGGTAGTTCCCAGGCCTTCCAGTCAGCCACTGCATTAATGAAGCCAACATTGGGGAGAAATAGTGCATGGAATCATTTTGGCTTCTGGTTTACCCAATCAAGATCTGCTAGACTGCCATACCCTCAATGGGTGTTCTCTCCCACTCCCACCTATTCATTGTGGATTGGGTCCAAGTTTACAGAGCAGATCATTTTTCCACTCAACAATTCAGACATATTTTGTTTCATAATCATTGATTGCAATCTTCACTATAGCATCACTTATCCCACTTCCTCCCCGCATTTCCTATTTCCATCCCTTCTTTCCAAACCCTTCTGAATTTTGTTCTTGGGTAAATGCTGCCCTTTTGATCTCAAATGGTGGATCATTCTAAGGTATGTGTACCTTCCTAGTGCTACAGTTCCCTCTATAGACCTGTATTGTTGAAAACTGAGCCTTAGAGGCGGGTTCATTTCCAGACCTGAAGAATGACTATGGGCCATGGTCTTGGAAATTCCACCAGTTCCTATCTGACCAGTAAGCCTGGTCTTTTATTATTATGAATTTTGTTCCACATTTCTCTCACTTGTGCCAGTATTTTCTAATGTGCTCCTTTAGAAAGCAATCAGTAGTGGTAGTCAGGCACCATCTAGTTCTTCTGGTCTGAGTCATGGAGACATCAGTCATATGGTCCATTAGTCCATTGGGCTATTTCCATGCCTCTTCACTTTTCATCACTCATCTGTCCTTCAGGCAGGGAGAAACCAACAGTTGCACCGTAGATGGACACCCATGAGCTTTTAAGACCCATCTCTCCCCCTCGGTCATTACCACGGTAGTATGAAGAACATTGTCTTTGTGAATTGTTACCCCAATTGATCTAGGTGTCTCCAGAGAGCAAAATCCCGAGCCCCCAAGCCCCCGGGTACAGCAACTTACTAGTTATGTCATAAGTTTTAATAACTTTGTCCCCTGTATGCTCCACCACTCAATGGGTGGCCTCTTGTGCCTATTTTCAAGGTGCGTTGGAACCCACAGGGGCGAATGGCTGTGATTAAGCATCTCTCAGAACCCCAAAACATGGCTTTGCAATATTTCTATTCTCTCAAATCATCTCAGGCAAAAGAAAATCAATTCTGCACTTAAAACATAAACATGGAGGAAAAGCAGAAACTTGCCTCTCTTGGAAAGCAAAATAGCACAGGTCTAATTTGCTATTGTATTTTCGCCAACATGCTCAGACATTTCTGTGGTAATGCGCAGCTATCATTCCTACATGGGCTTTCCTCAGGTCATTATGATGCCCAGTTCTGTGGGTCCACCCTTACCAGCAAAAGAAGTTACCACGAGACATCAAGTACATAGGAAAGATGAACCACAAAAGGAAAATCATTTTCGATTCTAACCTCACTTCAATAGGGGGCTAAGTGATTTCCATCTCAGAGACTATGCAAGTCACTTAAAATAGGTACAGATGTTAGACCTCATCCACCACAGGGATGCTTTCGTTGATGCTCGAAGTGCTTAGGGAGTGTTGGGAGCGTAGTGGGTTACATGTTGGCCTGCTACCCGCAATGCCAGCAATTCAAAACCACCAGGCACTCTGAGGGAAGAGAAGGTGGCTTTCTAGCCCGATAAAGAGGAGTCTCAGAAACCCCCAGGAGTTCTATCCTGTCCTACAGGGTGGCTGAGTTGGCGCTGACCTGATGGCAGTGAGTTTGGTTTTTAGTTGAGTGAAGCGCTGGGCTACTCAAGAAGTGGTGTCACTTCCAACTTCTCACGGGCCGAGGCCTTATTAGTTATGTCATTTAAGCTCACTGAATACCTGTGTGTGCCTTGCCTATAACCAACACTCCACCAGGGTAACTTAAAACAAAATAGGAATTTATTTACAATAGCAAAGATGCCAAAAACATGTAACAAATCCCAGAATTATTTTATGAAAAAAAGCCAACAACATATAAACAATCAAAGAATAAAACCAAAATCCATAAAGGCAAACTTAATTTTAACCATATCTAAATAGCTCCAAAAGGTGGCAAATCCTCCCCCCCCCCTCAAATTATGAATCACTTAGGTAACCCTGGGGTAACTCATTTAAAGACCACACCCACATAACCTTTCAGCTCTTTTATTGGCGGAATCTTCCTCCCATTCACCTTTAAGCATGTAATTGTGGAAGGCTCCTGCAAGATTTATAGGACCAAATTTAAGAAGCTCAGGCTAAATGTATAAACTGCCCCAGTTCTACATCACCCCCACTAATTTCAGACTTTTGTTTTTCATGTAACGGATTACACGTTGGGCTGCTAATCACAAGGCCAGCAGTTCAAACCAAAGCAGCGTCTGCAGGAGAAGACAAGATTTTCTGTTCCTGTCAATTGTCCAGCAGCTTAAAGTCACAGGGGCAGTCCTTCCATCTGATAGGGTCACTATAAGGTGGAATCAACTCAATGAAAGTGAGGTTTTCAACCACACAAAATGAAGTTCAAGTGCTCTGAGAAAATGGTTCTCAAGCAGAAGGGTGTATCTGGGTGAGACCCAAGATCTGTCTACCAAGTTGGGAAGTGAACATGCTGATCTTCAGAGCCCCCAGAGAATAGGATAGTACCTTATCTGCTTGGTTGGGATCCCAGGCCTGCTGAAGTACTAAAAGTAGTGACATTCCCCAAGTTCTCTGGATCATTTAACTCAAATTTGGATTCCTTAATTTTTCAACTATTTGGCACTGCAAGACCTCTTTAAAAATCAAAGACAGCTCAGATCTGTACCCTTCTCTTTTGACTCCTGGTCACTGTTCCCCAACTTTGTTTTCACTTTGACAATGATGTAGCACATTAGAATTTACTAGAGCCCTCCAAACTGGGAAGGGGCTCCTGTTGTGGAGGTGGGGATGGTTCCCGCTGATTAGCTGTACTGAGGGTCTCTACTGACATGAACTCCAAGGGCTCTCAAGAACCACATTCTGCCTGGGCAAGTGATTGCAGGAGAATGAGAGATGCTAATAAACAAACCTTTTATGAAAGAACATGCTCACCAAAAGAACTCACCACTCTCTAACTTCCCTGAAATATTAACTTGCAAATTCACAGGGCTGGAATAGTAGCAATATTTGCATCTGAATCACAAAATTCAAAGAAATCAAACAGTTTGTGCATTCCACGACTGTATAGAACGAATTAAGGAATGGGGAAATGAAAATAATCCACTGCTTTTGATGTTTATTAGGTTTACAAAAACTGTACATTTTTTTTCTTAAGAAAAAGCATTAACTTAGTACTGGTATCAAATAGACTAAACATTAACAGGAAAATATTCTGATTTTTATTTTTGCACGTTATTCTCAAATACACAATTACAATAATGTCACACATCCCTATATGATTTTATTTTTAGGTATTTTACTATTTTTTCTTTTTTTACAAAGTATACAGAGGGAGGGACATACAATATTTAATAGGATATTTCTACAGAACAATAACTTATATTATGTCCTTGTAAAAATCTGTACCTCTTTAAAACGTTTAACTGAAACATCCATTTTTTAGCTTTGCTAATCAAAATTGCTTTAAGAGTTAAAACTAGGTTGTAACTAATGTCAGTACATAACAGTGACTACAATTTTCTCTTTATACAGACAAACACATTTTATATTTACTTGACCAAACCCTTAAATACCTTTTAAAGGTTTCAATATTGTGCTTTAAAAAGAAAAAACAAAACAAAACTGTGAATGATTCCAGACTATGTAAGAGAAATAGAAAGGGTGTAAAGTGTTTTTTTCTCTCCATTTATGTAAAAAAATATAGATGACCAATTATTTCTATTTTCTGCATTAATTTCAAAAGATGTTTTTAAAATTCTTACATTTTCACTTTTGTGTATGTGTTCTCTTTTACATTAATTGAGGGAGAAATAAAATTTATGGGAGATTTAAGTTTTCACATATTAAGAAAAAAAAAACAAAAAAAAATCCACCAAAAAAACAAAACCACCACCATCACCACCACCACCACCACCATGGGTGGGGGGGGGGGGGGGGGGGGGAAGTTTTACATAATAGTACTGCAGGGCAATGAATTACAAAATTACGAGGTTCTTGATTTTTAATTAAAAAAGCTTATTATTATGGGGGTCAACCAGTTGCTGTTGAGTTCAAATCACGGTGGCCCCATATACATCAGAATGGAACTGTGAGCTCTGGTGGCACAGAGGCTTAATAAACATTGGGCTACTAACCACCAATATCAGGAGTTCAAGGCCACCCGCCTCTGAGGGCAAGAGAGGAGGCTTTCTGCTCCTGTGAAGTTTCAGCCTCGGGACATACAGGGGCTGTTCTACCCCGTCCTACAGTGTGGGTTGTTGAAATCCATCCAGTGGCACCAAGTTTGAGTTGGTTGTTTTCCTTAGGGTTGGCTTTCAATGTTTGACTTTTCCTAGGTAGACTACTAGGCCTTTCTCTGAAGCATCTCTGGGCGGACTTGCCCTTCAAACCTTTCAGTTAGCAGTCTAGTACATTAGCCTTGTCTTAACCATGTACAACACCCAAGGATTCCTCCAAGAGGGCACAAAACCCCCAAAATCCATCCGTTGGTTTTGATTGGCATTTAGATTGAAGTTCTCATTGGCCCAAAGAATTTGATTTCGAACTAGACTTCACAGGCTTGCCAAACACCAAATATTTAGATTTCTAACCTTATCAATAGAACTCTGAAATACAAATGGCAATGGCAAAGAGAACAGTGAGACGTGAAACCTGAACTGCACGGAGGGGCTGGAGCACCATCATTAAGTGGCAACGTGGGTAGGAAAATGTTCTTTTCTTCCAACGTATCAGATACGTACGTGCCAATGGCCATAATAAGGGACACCAAAGAGTGTGCTCGGGTCTCCATGAGTCACAACACCAACTTTATTCACCATTAGTTAACAAAAAGACATCTTACAAATTTATGACTCTAATTTCCAGCAATTTGTTTAAAACAATAAAACAAAACAAAGAAGTCACCTCTCAGTGAAAAAACTAAAACTGTGAAAGACTTAGTGAGATTCCAAATAAGGCCTCAGAATTTCATTATGCACTTAAAACATTTTTATCTACTAATCAAAGCCAACGGGCATGTTAGGTTATTATCATTAAGTCTGTTCACTGTAACTGTTTTAAGAAAAAATAGCAAGGCAGGCTGACCTTGCCAAGTGTGAGTCATCATTAGCACCCACTCTGTCACCTGGAGCCAATGCTGCCCCGCAGACTCCTCTCTCAGTGAGACACACAGTTCTCTCCCTGGCTTTTGGGGAAAAAGACCCAGGAGTTGTGCCTGGCTACTCATCAGCTTTTCAGGGGGGGGAAAAAAAAAAAATATATATATATATATATTACGACACACACACACACACACACACATATATATATAAAGGCATGAAGCTGAAATTGTATGAAACATTCTATCTAGAATCAACTTCTATTTGTCAATTTATCAAGATAATTAAAGGAAAATACCTTTACTCTTTAAAAATACTAGTGTCCTTATTTTCCTTCTAATTCTTCACCTGAGTAGTCTCTCTGAAGAGCATCATTCACAGAATGCCCTCTCATACATCCCTGGATCTTTCATGTTATTGTAAATTTAATACTTTTCATTATAGATTTTAAAACAACTACTACTTGGGGTTGTGTGTATAAATACATAAAATAAGCAATACACACAGATACATGTTATATATATGTGTACTTATATATAATTCAGGGTACATTTACATATATAAACTTGCAAAAGATTATATGAGTCACGAATTACTTCCAAGAGATTCCAAAATTCAGTCTTCAAGAAGTCTCATTGGTAGCACACAATCATTCCAAGACAAAGCAGCACAGACAGAATAATAAAAATACAACAGGGCCGAGCAAAAGTTATCAATAAGGGTTTCTAAACATTTGCTGGGTTGACAGAAGGTGGGAATATGCCAAAGAAAGTCGTTACTTTGTCTGCTACATCAAATGAAAAGGAAACACGAACCTGACCAGTTCTTTCACTCAGTAATTCTAAGGACACAAAAGCTCAACTGGAAACTGTCAAGTGTCATGGGGTCTGAAAAGAGTATTAAGCAAGACAAGTAAATGACTTCCATGTTATGATCATTAGACCTGACTGTGAAATCTCTCATTTATATTAGTAGCTGTCTCTGATTTTATTGTGAGAAATACGGGCGCGGGGCAGGATGGGGCTAAGGGAGGTTAAAAAAAAAAAAAAATCAACATGAAATACTTGCAGAGTTACCAATCTAAAGTTACCTTAACTTTAAGTTAAATGGTCTTAGAAGAGTACCATAAAGGCAAGCAATGTAAATATTTAAATAAATATAAAACTTCTAAGATAAAAAAATTCCATAAACAATCAGGGATTACTTTATTAAAAGCAGCTGACTTGTTGCCGCTTTGCCCCAAATATTAAACAAACTGGGTGGAATTCTGAACACACTATTGAAAAATTGGTTATTAAAAAAAAAAAAAGCAACTAGAAGCCATAATTCTATTTGTACACAGCATAAATCAATATACAGTATTATATGTGGGCGTGACTAACTGGCTTTAAAATTAATTTCCGCATCAAGGCCAATCTCTCTACGCAAGTCTGTAGAGAGAACGTTAGGACAGGTCAACTTCTTTATGATGTCGCATTATGTGCTGGTTCTTTTCTGAGGGTCTCCGGAACCCCTTCTTGCAGT
The DNA here is from genome assembly GCF_000313985.2 of Echinops telfairi. Taxonomy (NCBI): domain Eukaryota; kingdom Metazoa; phylum Chordata; class Mammalia; order Afrosoricida; family Tenrecidae; genus Echinops; species Echinops telfairi. Next base: position 3,138,527 of record NW_022103951.1, read on the forward strand.
ACTCACAGCGGTGAGGGTAGTCTTTTGTATGGATGGAAATAACATGTCGTTTGAAGCCTGAGGCATCGGTAGTGCTATACTCACAGTACTCACACTGGTACACCTTCCTGCCACTGTGGGTCTTCATATGCTTTTTAAGCTCATTCTGTTGTCTAAATCCCTTTCTACACCTCTTGCACCTAAATGGGAGATCCTTCGTGTGGACTGAGAGAATATGGCGACTGAGAACAAACGGATCTGCGATCTTAAAGTCACAATGTCTACACTGGTGCATTTTTTTACCCTTGTGGGCAGCCACATGTTTCTTGAGTTCAGAGGGCCGGTGAAAGCCCTTATCACACATGTCACACTTGTGTGGGTAGTCCTTAGTGTGAACTGAAATTATGTGTCGCTTCAAATCACTTGAGTTTGAACTCTTGTGGTCGCAGTGCAAACACTGGTGTGTTTTGCTTTCTTGGTGGATAAGAGCATGTTGCTGCACCTCTTTGGTATCTGAGAAAGTCAGGAGACAAATGTCACACTTGAATGGCATCTCTTTACTATGCTTCGTTTTTACATGTGTTTTCAAGTTAGAAGAGTCTGCAGACCTATATTCGCAGTACTGGCACTGGTACGGCTTCTCCCCAGTATGGATTCGCATGTGCTTTTTGAGCTCTGATGGGTGGCGAAAACCTTTACCGCACTCCACGCAAATATGAGGGAAGTTCTTGCTGTGGACGGCCAGAAGGTGGCGATTCAATAACCCTTGCTCAGCCGTTTCGTATTCACAGAATTTACACTTGTGCATTTTGTTGGCTCCTTTCTCCTTATGCACCATTTTGTGAGTAAACAAAGCCCCAGTGTGAGAGAAATGCTTCCCATACTCGTCGCATTCAATGGCCTTCTCCGCCTTGCTGGTCAGCTTGTGGCTCTCGAGGTGGTTGTGTAAACTTATCTTCTTGTTGGTAGTGTAGTCACAGTCAGTACAGCGGTATTTCTTCTTGGTCAGGTGTTCTGGATGGTTTTTCATGTGCCTTTTCAAGAAGCCTCTTGACTTAAACTTTTTCCCACAAATCATGCACGGATACACAGTCAAGGGATGTCCATCAGGGCCAATAATTATTGCTAATAAAAGAAAAAGAAAGGTTCATAAGACATCAAGGTTCTCTGCTGCTTTCATCAAGAATTCCAACTTTGTGTTCTGAACCTAAATGATACTGTTTACTACCTAACATTCCCTTGACCAGTTTTCAACATAAGAGATCTATAGCCACTTCATCCTAACAAGAACCTGGTCTGCAAACCTCATTCGGCACTCCTCTACCCACCTCACTCCTGCTGGTTTAAAACAACAACAGGGAGTAGATATGTAATTTCTATCAACTAGTGACTGAAGCTGTATTAATTTAGCACTCTGTGGACATGTATTCATTTAAAAAATGCTTGCTCATCAACATTTTGTTTTGGTTATTACAAAAACCTTAACAGGTTAATTTACAGTCCTATCAAATACAAATAAAAAAATTCACATCACTGAGTTGATTCTGACTTATGGTGACCCCGTAGGACAGGGGAGAACTACCCCCCTAAGGGTTTCCGAGGCTATAAATCTTTATGGGAGCTGACAGCCTCAACTTTCTCACACGGCCCACCCAATATACAAGGAGGCTTCAAAATGCTTGTGTAACTTTCATTTCACTTTTAAACAATCTTTATACAAACAGTGTACAAGACAGGGCTATGCCATATGAACTGAAATAATTTGTCTTAATGCTCTCTGTACATGATGTCTGCCTTGTGCTACTATAAATACATTCTTTTTAAAGTTACTATCTGTAACGTATGAGGGATTTTTCATTTCTACTTATCACCACCTAAGTTCTAAAAAGAAAAAACTTTCATCCATGTTTGCTCCATCTCCAATTCCTTTTGATCAGAGGTAATCATTCATGAATATCACTCAAGTCTTAAAATTAGAGTGTCAAATGCAATACCGAAACTACCTGAGGTCTAACAGCTACAGTGCCGCCGCAACGCCTCTAGGGATACATGCTAGAGTGCAGACCGGGAGTGGGCAGAGGACGCTGCGCTGTGGAACTTGTGGGCCCTCACCTGTTTGGTATTGCCTGGAATCAGGTCTTCTCCTTTTCTTTGGTTTTTGTTTAGCCAGTCTGCCGAGCCCAGCAGACTCATCTATGTGCAAGAGGGCACTTGCAGTGCCATTCCGGTTTTCAATTCCATCAGTATTATTACCTAACAATGCGCATTGGAAAACAAAATTATACAGTATTATCAGTGATAAAGAATCAGGGCTTCTTTAATAACTACCACAAAGACAATTAAGCCATGATACTCATGAATGACAGAAACTCCCCCTTCTATAGGCTATAGGTTTTATAAAGCCCAATCGAAGGACAGGCCTTGTTTCCAAATCTGAAAACCACACGCCAGCACTTTGCCCTGTGGACGCCTTTGTTGTCGCCTTGAACTGTAAAGTCCTGGGCTACAAATGATCAAGAGGAAACGGTTCAGCTAACAAGTCTGTGAACTTCTTGCAGTACTTCCTTCTGCATGATACACCGGACATGAAGGAAATGCCTGGTGAAAATAAAGACTAAAAGTAGACTTCATAATCTGCCTCTACTCTCCTTTAAATCAAATAAACTTTACAGGGGACTGGGATTTCAGATGGCTAAAACCTAAGCCCAGAGAAACTACGTTAAAACCATGAATTCATGTTTAAGGAGCAACCAACTTGAGCCTCAGAGTTGCTCTGAGACCTACCATAAGCAGCTGCCCACGCAATTGGCATGAAGGTTTTGATTTCATTGTCGTCTATCTGTTGTTCATGTGCAGCGGCAGCAGCGGCGGCGGCGGCGGCGGCATCTTCCTCTCCAACAATCACTTCCATATAAACCTCGTCGGCAATTTCAGCAACATCTACAGAGAAAATCATACGAGCTTTCATGACATGGTTTCCCGTTCACCAGAAAGAGATTTTAATTTGAATCCAGTTAATAAACAAATTGTCATAAGGGTTCCAATGTCACATGCATTCACAGAGTAAGCACACAAATATTTGTTGAATGAATCATTCATTTCTTGACTCTCACCATAATTTGTTTTCATTTTCTAACAGTTTTATCGGCATATAATTCACATATCATACAATTCAATAGCTCAATCACCTTAAAAAGAGCTGTTCAATCATCACCACGATCAATTTTAGAACATTTTCTTCTTTCACGTACTGTTTGTTATCAGCTCTCCATTTCCCTCCAACCTCCCCTGCCATACCCCCATCCCCCCACGCCAAGAAAACCATCAATTAAGTCACTGTCTCTATAGCTTTACCCATCCTGGATTTCATATAAAGAGAAACAAAACAAAACAGTAATACCAAAGTAAAGCAACACTCTAAAAGTACACAAAGAACTGCTGATGTTACCCCTTGCAATATAGCAGAATACACTCTACAACACTACTCTTCCTTTTCCTTCAGAAACTGAGTGGGAAAAAAGAACTGTGTGTGTGTGTGTGTGTGTGTTTGTAAGGAGTGTACAGAAACAAAGTTTTCACCCATAAAAACGCCACCTACTTAAATCCTCATCTTCTTGCTGAGAGTCATTTACAGTCATATAAACCATCTTTTCCCTGGGAACACGAATACTGTTGCTCTGGTCAAGTAGTTCCACTCCATGATCATTCTCAGGCTCACTCTCCACAATGTCCACTGTTCCACCTATCAGGGAAGAGGGCAGCTCTAAGAATTTATGTGAAAACTTCATTTCTTGTTTCATTTTATTGCTGTCCACATACTTTTATACTGGTTACTACATTAAGATTCTTCTTAAAAAAAAGTTTTCTTTAGAAAAGATTTCAAATGTTCTCAAACTAACCCAAGAGTCATCAGGTGGAAGAATCAGGAGCAGGATGTAATGGACGGAAGGAAAGTTTGCTCTTACCTAAGTCATCCTCCCCAGGGTCAGCTTTAAAAATGTAGACTTTGATGACTTCAGGACAAGTGCCATCCACTTTACAAGGATCGATTTCTGACTCTGCATCCATGGTCATTCCAGAGGAACCATCGTGTTCGATTTTGCCAGCATCATCCACTGGAAAGGCAGGAAATACATCACAAATGACATTAGCATATGCTCCCATAAAATGTTCCCATTTTCAAACATCCTGATTCGCATTAAAACTGGGATATGTGACCAAGGCAAGTAGAAGTCAATAATTAAAAAATTAAAAGTCTTATTAACACTTAAAAAAATGAAATTGATAATGAAGGCAAAAAATACTCTGCCTTAAAAAGAAAAAAAAAAGCCTAGTGAAATAATATAATAATATGAGGGGACTTCAAAATGTTTCAGAAAGTTTATGGTAAAATTCCATTATCTTTCATTCCACTTTTCCACGAACATTTTTGAAGCCCCCTTGTATAGCTATGATTCAATCGTTTGTTCAATGGTATAAGGCATAAAATGTTCATTTAAGGGAAAGGAAAATTTACCCAATGGGAGGGTTCTGGGAAGGCAACTCAAAGGGACGAAGGGTTAAAGAAAAAAGCATGATGAGAGAACTGAAGACAACCTAAATGGACCTTCTCCTCTGGGCCTTGATCCAACTCCCCTCTGCTTGGCCTTCAACTCTGCCAGATAGGCCCCGTGGGCTGAGCCACAGAGAAAACATTTCTGCAGTGTTTCTCAAATGGACTCAGCATTGATAAATTCAACTTTTTTAAGAGACGAGACTGCCAAATTTAGTTAGATTGTCAAGTTTTCATTAGCCTTTACCACACTTTCTATCGTGCTACACTCATATATTAGCCTCTCATCTAGGTTTTGGAGACAAATATAAGTAAGTTATGAACTCAAGACGTTAACAGTCTGTAGAGAAAAAGCAAACAAGTAAGCAAAGTCATTTGAAAATGCAGTAACAACACAGCGTCCCTATGTTGAGTTGGGACAGTACTATCTACATTTTACAATAGAGCAAACTGACTTAGAGAGAGTGAATGACTTATGGGGAGCCACACAGAATTCAAATCCCAAATAAAGTGACTTTCATTTAGAGTTCACCAACCTCCGAGGTTTAGAGAGTTGTTTCATGGGGTTTCTATCGTTAGAAGCAATGGTGATTTTTGACAGGGTGGGGAGGGGGCGGCGGCTAAACTGTCTAAAGATGATCACCATGTTGTGTAACCATGTGGTGGTGGTTTTGATTCCGATAAAGTTTTAAATTCATAGTCATTGTTTGTATAATGTACATCCAATTTAAGCCACCAATAGAGACAGAACTTAGATTCTGACATTTTTGAAAAGATACTCATGCAAATTCCTGTCATGTAGATCTAAAAATTACATTTATCTAAATCTAAATTCTTACACAAAACATCAAGATGAATGTGGTTGTTTCAAAAGCCAACATTAAAAAGCAAAAATACAGTGACAATTTATACAACTTGTCTTCGGACTTTCATAAACCCAGACCATCCAGATCCCAAATAAATTATTTGCTGGGAAATGTTTGCAAATAGCATCCCGAAGCCTTCGTTCTTATTTATTTTTTCATTTGCCAACATGAAAGCACCACTTAATCATTGTACTTCAAATGCAAGGGGCAGTTTCGTTTTAGTCTTTTTCTGACACTGTAACATCATGATGTGGCAGAGGATATTTCTACATCCATATTTGTATGTGCTGCAAATATACCCAGGTAAGCAGTACAGAGGGGAAAGTTACACAAACTTCTTAGCCATAACCAAACACCTCGAGAGGCTGAGTCACTGGGCAATACACAGTCCATAAAGGCAATGTTTTTTCTCCATTTTACTTTGGTATGCATTGACTGCAGTTTTGGAAGCTTGTAAGCTACCATCTATGATGCAACTATTGGTCTCTTCCCATCCAAAACAAAGAATGAAGAAAATCAAAGAGTCAAGGAAACAGTCCAAAGGACTAATGGACCACACGAACTATAGCTTCCATTAGCCTGAGACCAGAAGAATTTGATAGTGCCTGGCTACCACTACTAACATCTCTGATACGGATCATGATTAGAAAGTCCTGAACTTGGGGGAGGATGGGGGGCATGGATAGAGAACAAAATTCAAAATCACAAAAAGACTATAGATTTACTAGTGTGATAAAAGACTAGTGGAACCCTTGAGATGAAGGCCCTGAGGTACCCTTCAAACCTAAAACTTAACTCACTCTCAGAGATCACCTTGTAAGCAAATAATAAGCCTCTAAAGTGAACAACACCCGTGAGAAATGTGCTCCTCAAAACAGTCAGTCATATGAGACCAAAAGGCAGCAACTGGCTCAAAACAAAGATCAGCAAGCAGGAAAACACAGGAACGATGGGCTAATGGAAATGAGAACTCCAGGGAGGAAGTAAAGGAGCACTATTACATTGAGGGGATTTCAATTAATGTCACACAGCAAAATGTGTATCAACTGTTGAGTGAGGAACTAATTTGCTTTGTAAAGTTTCACTCAAACTACAATAAAATGTGTTTTAAAAGTATACAGAATAAAAAGGGGCTTAGAATAGTGAAAGCAATCTTGAAAAAGAGCAGAGTAAAGTACATATACTTTCAGATCTGAAAACCTAACAAGAATACAGCAAGCAAAGTAGGCAGATACTGTACAATGACAGTTTATCAATGTAACAAAACCGAGAGTCCAGAGGTGCACATCTGTAGTCAATTAATCTTCGACATGAGGATTAAGTTCATCTAATGGAGAAAGAATAGTCTCTTTAATAACTAGTATTTAAAGCTGAATGAACAATCTGGAGGAGAAAACAATGGGACCGACAGTTCGGGGGGT
>NW_022103951.1:3146907-3155305 GCF_000313985.2 Echinops telfairi
TGATTAAAAGAAAAAAGAGAAAAAACTAGTCTTTAGAAAACTGCATTTCCATATACAAAAGAATGAAGTTGGACCCATACATGAAAGTTCACACCATACATGAAAACTAACTCAAAATGGATCAAAGATCTGTATGTGAGACCTAAAACCACAACATTCTTAAAAGAAAACGTTAAGGGTAATGATTCTACTCGCCAATAACGGGATCCTAGACATGACACAGAAAGCATAGCAGCAAAAGACTGTGGATAAACAGATAAATTTAAAACTATTGTACACTGAACGACTTTATCACAAAGTAAACCTAAGATGTGAGAGAAAAAATTGGAGAGCAATATATCAGATAGGATTTAATATCTGGAGTACAAGGACTCCTATAACTTAAAGAAGACAATCTAATTTAAAGGGGTAGGGGGAGTGCACACAAAAGATTTGGATAGACATTTCACCAAAGAAGATATAATAGGGGCTTCAAAAAGTCCATTATCTTCCCATTCCATTTTTTCACAAGCTTTTAGAAAATCCCTTTTGCAAATGGGCGAAAACACATGAAAAGATCCTTCTAGCTATTGGAGAGATGAAAATCAAAACCACAGACTAAAATTGCGGTGATAATTGAACAACTCTCTTTTATATATTAAAACCAGTGAATTGTATGGTATGTGAATTAATAATACTGTTAAAACACACATGGTGAGAAAAGAGCCAACAGTCAATATTATACTTAATGTATATTTACTCCTTGAAATCAGGAACAAGATAAGGGTGCCCATTCTCACCATGCCTATTCAATATTGCATTAGAATTTCTATAGCCAGAGTCATAAAACAAGATTGGAAAAAGCAGTAAAACAAGATCAGAAGAGATAAATATCTATTTATACGTGACATGATCATATATAATATAGGAAAGCCCAAGGAATCTATAAAACTTCTAGAGCTAATCAAAGAAATTAAAATTAGCAAAGTGGTAAGGTACAAGTGTCAACAGCTTCTGTGTGGCAACAATGAGAAATCTGAAAAGAAAATGAAGAAAAAACCATTCTATTTACATTAGCATCTAAGAGAATAAAATACCCAGGACCAAATTTAACCAAGGATGTGAAAGATTCATAGAATAAAACTTATAAAACACTGCTGAACAAGACTGAAGAATATTTAAATAGAAAGATGTTCTATGTTCGTGGATTGGAAGATTTAATATATTAAGATACCAATACCACGCAAAGTACAATTAGTCAAAATTCCAACAACCTTCTTGACAGAATTGGAAAAAAAAAACCAACACTCAACTTTAGAATTGGTTTTTATAAAAGAAGAACAAAGTAGGAGGGCTCACACTTCCTGCTTTCAAAACATACAACTACAGTAACCAACACAGCCTGGTACTGGTATAGCACAGACCAAATGGAACAGAATTGAGAGTCCAGAAATAAAGCCACACATCTATGAACAATTGATTTTTTACATTCTATGGGCAAAAAAGAGTCTCTTTAATAAATGATGCTGGGAAAATTGAATTTCCACATGCAGAAAAACTAAACAGGAACTTCGCCTCATATACACAAAAAGTAATTCAAAATGGATTTAAGGACCTAAATATGCAAATTAAAACCACAAAATTCTTAAAAGAAAATGCATGGGGTAGAGCTGCAAGGATTTTAACAATGGATTTATAATAACTGGAGTACAAGCAGCAAAAATGGGACCTTATAAAATTAAAAACTTTTGTTCACTTAAAGACTTTACCCGCCCGCCCCCCCCAAAAAAAAGAATGAAAGGATAAGCTACAGACGCATCTGTAGGAGAATATCTTTGGAAGCCATATATTCAATAAAAATCTAAAAACCCAATATATAAAGCTTCAACAACGTAACAACAAAAAGAAATCATAAAATGGACAAAAGAATATAATACATTTAAAGCAGACAGTAAACGCTGTCATGGATGTGGGAAACAGAACCATTATCCCTTGCTGGTGGGAATGCAAAATAGTAGTTGTTGTGGAAAATGTGCCTCAAACAGCTAAAAATAGAACTAAGATATGATCCAGCAACAAACTCAAAATACTTGAAAGCAGAGACTCAAAGAGAATTACACCAGTGCTCATTGCAGTACAAGTCACAGTAGCCAAAAGGTTGAAACAACATAAATGTCAATCAACAGAAGAATGCATAAACAAAATGTGGCCCATATATACAGTGGAATACTACTATATTTCTTCAATAGAAGAAATGAAGTTTTGACACATGCTATAATATGGAACTTAAAAGACATTATGCTGAGTAAAATAAGATCATCCCCAAAGGTCAAATATTGTATGATCTCACTTATATAGACAAACAGCACTGATTAAGGGTAGTCTTATAAGGCCAAGCTATAATCTGGGAAGGTATCTTTGGAAAACCATATAGTTGACACGAATTTAAAAGCCAATATATAAAACTTCAACTTAATAACAAAAAGACAAGTCATATGATGGGCAAAAGAGTTGAATAAACTTGTGATTGTGGTCAATAAATTCTACACTTGCAAAAAGTTGAACTGGGAAAAGTTCTGTGATAATCTAGCTACAACAAGAACCACCAAAAAGGAGTTGCTACGGCTACTTATATTATATGCAACCAAAAGCCTAGGAATTGCTTCTTCAATTGGGGATTTAAGGGTCCTGGTTTCCTGGGAAATCTCAGTTAATTGGCCTGAAGTGTTTAGTGCTTCTGTTTCACTTCCCAGCACATTGAATAGTGCCTGCAGTTTTAAAGGCTTGCAAGTGGTCACCCAAGACCTAACAATAGGTCTCTATTTGCCCTGAGCAACAGGAGAGGCAGGACTAGAAAGAGGATGTAGACTATATGGCTCCTTGCCTCCAAGTAGGGCTGCCTGAGAAGCCTTGAGCCGAGAACTGGATGGTGCTCAGCTACCATTACTAAACATTTTGACCAAAGATTCTACAGAAGTGTGATGAAATGGGAGAAAATATGGAACAGAAGTTCAAATTCTCATGGAATCTAGATTTCCTGGAGCCATGGAGATTAGAAGAACTCCCCAAACAATTACTCGGACAACATCTTAAACCAAAAATCTTCCCTTGAAGTCTTCTTAAAGCCTAACAATAGTTTGTTTGGCTTACCTAGTAAAAAATGTCAGCCTGCAGCATTATGCTCTTTTAGAAACTATAGATGGAATCAAATTGATGACAGTAATTCAAAAGAATAGATAAGGAACTCCAGGGAGCAGTAAGTTTAAGTTAATGGAAGAGGAAGAACTCAAAAGGAAGGTGAGAATAGTTGCACAACTCAAAAAATGTAATCAATGTAACTGAGTTTTACATGTAGTAACTGTTGAATTGGCTGTTTTGCTGCGTATATTCTCAACAACAAAAAAATGAAAATCTTAAAACCCACAACAAAATACCATCTGCGGATTTCCAGGGCTGTATATCTTTACAGGAGTGGAAAGCCTCATCTTTCTCCCACAAGAGGAGCTGATGGGTTTGAACTGCTGACCTTGCATTTAGTAGCCTATGTGTATGTAACCCCACTATGCCACCAGGGCTCCTGGTATAGTTCCCGTGAAAAGCAGTTTGGTGGTTCCTCAAAAAAGTTAAGAATAGAATAACCGCATGATCCAGCAATTTCACTTCTAGCTATACACCCAATGAATTGAAAGCAGAAATACAGATACTTATTGTGGTGAAGTAAAATTTCTTAATATGGCACTTCTATCCATTTCTCCATAATTCCCACTAAATGACTGGGTGAGATCATTCAAATAGGGTATATGGGGCTCTTAACTCAAGAATTGGTCAGTTTTACCATTCCCCTGGCTATATAAATGAGGCATCTCAGAAGCAGGAAGAGAGAATTCTTGGGACCATCAAGGAAAAAGAGCCCAAACCCCAGCCGGAGGTGGCAGAGGCCATGCTACACGGAGACTAGAGGCCAAGGCAAGGAGAACATGAGACAAAGCAGAGGAACAGCACTGAATCTATGAAACTGTGACAAAGATCAGCCCATGGAACAAGACAAAGGGATTATGTAGCTAAGATGCTGAGGACCAGAGAGGCACAAGGCTATTGGCAGAAGAAATGTGCAACTGTGGACCAAAGTTCATATACTATATCCTTGTTTTCTGATGCTGGCTTAGAGCCTGCTAACTTCCCTAATAAGCCCCCATAATTGTGAATAATATCTGTGCATTCTCTGTGACCAGTACAACAGGTTATCAAACCCAGCAGAGAAGTAGAGTCCTGTGGGAGCAATGGTTGATCTTAGAATAGGAAGGATGGAAGTGGAAAGTGGCAGCATGTCTGATCTCTGCCTTGTGGCAATTGGCCTTGGTATGGAGTGGAATTCTCCTTCCACATGGTATAGTCAGAGGTCAGATGTGGTCCCAATACCATCTTCTCATGTACACACCCAATGTTATTGGAGCTCTCTTCTCAGTAGCTAAAGCGCAGAAACAATGTAAATGTCCATCAACAGATGAATGGATAAACAAAAGGTGGTACATGTATACAATGGAATAACATGAAAACTTAAAGAGAAATGAAGTCCTGATACATGCTACAACATGGATGATCTGAATGGGTGCCTCTATGTATGTGTGTATGTATGCACAGAAGTACCTACTTCTAATCAGAGGTTTGAGGAAGTCTACTCTAAGTGCTAGGTGGCTTATAAACACAGCAGGGAAATTGCAAGGTAGGCATTTTAGTTCTACTATCCTGCTGGCCTTGATAAAGGTGGGGACTAGAAGGGATCAAGCCATGAAACAGGATACCACTGTTACAGCACCTGCAATAATCCAGGTGAGGCTGATGTCATGTACCAGGAAAGAGGTAAGTATACATGGAGAACAAGGCTGGACTTAAGTGATAGCGTGGGGCAAAAATGCACAAGACTACAAACAGAACATGATATATTAGTCAAGGATAACTTTGGGTTTTCTTACTTAGGTGGCTGAATGGTTGGGGTTAGAAATACAGGAAGAAAAAGAAGGGATTTCTTTTCTTGTGTGTTATATTCATTTAAGGTCCAATGGGTAGCTTCCCTCAAGAGTAATAAGCACTCTTTGATTCACGTTCACCATTATCTTCACTGTTTTCCTCCATCTTTCCTATTAAGGGTGCAGAGTCTGTATTACTGGGTGTTTGAAAACAGAATCTGGTGACAGTAGACGTTGAGTGTTGAAAAATCAATGGTTCAATGAGTGACTGAGATGTGATACCAGCTGTTGGATATTCGAGTCTAAAAGCTGAAGGCTGACACACAGATTGAGAGCCTTCAGTTGAGTCTCAAGGAAGCCTTGAGATCCCACGAGAATCTGCTGCATGTGGAAAAGAGTGGGCAGACGACAAGGTCCTGGAGAATGCCATAATTTAAGGGAGGGATAGGAAGGAGAGTTCACAAAGGAGGAAAAACTGGACAAGTTGGTAGGAAGGAGAGGTTGATGGGAAGGCAGGAAGGAAGCAAAGGAGTTATATGTTTCAGGACTCCTAGTAAGGCCCACTGCAATAGCGCGGCATGTTCTCAAATCAAGGCTGAACGCCTAGCTGGCTATAGACACTCAGAAGTCACTGAAGGTCTCAGTGAAAAAAGGTCTAGTGAAAGGTGCACGGGATCAGACTACAATGGGTTGGGAATTCAATGGAGTTGTGAAAATTCTTCAGCAAATCTACTTTCTGTTTTATTCATTTATTTATTTTTAAGTCTACTTTTAAAAGGAGAACAAAGAGGCACTAAGTAGAATGGGGTGTTGGACCATGGACTTTTTTAGTCTCATTGATAACTAATTACTCAAGCATGCTCAGTCTATGCAAAAAAATATCATAGATATCAAGAAGCTGAGATCAGGGGGCATGGACAAACTTTGGGATCAAGATTTCTGAGGAAGGGGGAGAGGAGGAAAACCTAGGAGCAGAGATGAAGGGATTTGCCTTAAATATAAAGAAAATTTACTATCATCTGAGATTAGAGGCAGCAAATGTAGATAGGACTGTATCTAGGGAAGGAGGAAAGTGGGCATGCAGGGAACAGGAGGAGCTTGTGGCTGGTGGTTTCAACCACATAAACAAAGGGGCCTCAAAAGTTTGTGGAAAACATTCCTTATAGTTTCATTTCTAAATTTCCCATGATTTTTTTGAAGTCAGAATGGCAGACTAGAAGTTTGAGAAATGAGCAGATCCGGCCCAGCTTAATGACATCAACGTTCAAAGAGACCATCTGGTTAAACTCTCTATAGAGTACATGGGGTCAGATTGATAAACAAAAGCCCCACAGGGCTGGCAAAGCTGTAATCTCTACAGAAGCAGACTGTCATGTCTTTCTCCCACAGAACTGCTGGTGGTTTCAAACGGTTGGACCTTCGGTTAGCAGCTAAGCGCTTAACCACAGTGCCACCAGGCCTCCAATAAATCAAATAGTGTTTAAATAAACACGATTTAGCCTGGTTATTTATTAAAGCAAATAAAGCTAATGGGTTTCCTTGAGCTTGAGACCAAACATACCAAACCCACTGCCACTGTGTCGATTCTGAAGCACACACAGACCCATAACGTAGAGTTTTCTGGGCCTATAGATCTTTAGAGGAGCAGGCAGCTTTCTCTTTCTCCTACGGAGTGGCTGGTAGGTTTTAACTGCCAACCTTGCTGCTAGTAGCCCAATGTCTAACCCAAAGTACCATCAGGGCTCCTCTCAAGTCTGAACATAGCTACTTTCAACATAGTTAACTTCAAGGATCTTGACTATGTAGAGAGGGTTAAGCATCGGGCTACTAACCATAAGGTTATAGGGTCACAACCACCAGCTACTCTGCTGGAGAAAAAGTGAGTTTCTGCTCAAACTCGAAAGCAATGGGCTTGACTATGCTTTTTTTTTGAGCTGGGAAAAGGTATTAGTTCTGATTTCTCTTCCGATGTGTACTCACTCCTTTTCAGAGTTAAATATTTTTATGATACCCCCAACTGACTGGGCCAAGGTTATTTTCTTAAAGATGGTTTTATAATTTGAAACTATGGTAGCATTAGAAGGATGGAGGTGTCAGCAAACTGGGCTTAGAGAGTCCAGAACAAATGTGTCCTGTCTTTAGCGAACCCACCTCTGAATGGTTTGAGATTGTTGCTGAATGGGCCTCTTCTGACAAGCTCTGGCAAAACAAATCCTAACAGGGACGGGAAACGTAAGTGTCCTTATTGTTTGCAAAGAACCAGGTCAAGCTAACTGCTTCTGCATATGTTCATTTTTCAGTAGCCATCAAATAAAACCTTTGGTGCCTGGAAAAACTAATCATATGGAGAAGTTTTACAAAGTGTAACTTGGTGTACAAGACTTTTTTGTTTGCTTTCATAAATGTGTGAGAAAACTCATTTCAAATAGACAGGCCTCCGTACAATGAGCAAAGCTACTGTGTTGACCAAGGTAAACTTTTACCTCGAGGATATGCCCCACTAATTCAACCTATGAAACAATCCTGAATATGAAAAAACACACAAGTGACTTACTAAGAAAAAAAACAAAAACAAAATTGATAGTTGTCTTGTTAAGTAGGCAAAATTTCTCTGATCTCAAAACGAGCATTAAAATTTAATTTTGAAACTGACAAAGGATGCTTGGAAAATATTGCGTCATCAAACGTATGGCTTCTGCATAAGTGCCTTCTGCTAATGTGGTAATGAAAAACCGGCACTTTAGAAAAAGGCCTCTCCAAAATAGAAGAGCATAATTTCTGGAAATTAAGACTACTTCTATTAATAACTACCATTTGCATGGCATTTTGCAATAGCTTTCACATCTCTAAGTATTTTTATCTCATTTGAATTTCATTTTTTCCAGATAAAAAAACCAAGCCTCTGAGATGGCGCAGTGACATGGCCATGGTCAGTGAGGTCAAGGAAGACAGTGAGGGAGTGGCTGGCTTTACACCTGTGCTCTCACCTTCTAATTGCTAAAGAACTGTATGTTTACTGTATAAACGTTGAAGGTGCTAAAAAAAATGACCAATAACCCCCCACCTAGAGACAACCACCATTTTTAGTAAATGTCTTTCCTGTTCTTTTTTTGGAAAAGCAAAATTGGCAGCACATTGGACACTGTTTCCCCAAGCTTCATATCATAATCTTTAACACGTCACCCCCAGCATTTTACACTTCAACACTGAAAGTAAAATATCTGATTTATCAATCATCTCATTAGTCATCGAAAAACCCAAGAAGTACAAGATCTAGGTGTACACTGTGCTGCTTCCAGGCAGTTTCTGCAGAGTCCTCAGAAGAAGGAATATTCAGGGATGGTTATTTGCATTGCTAACAGACATTGCAGCATCTTAAAATATGGCTCATTAAGATTTCAGAAAATGAAGTCATTTCCCGAAAAACTTCCTAGGGATCGAAGAGAGAGACA
>NW_022103951.1:3158273-3171522 GCF_000313985.2 Echinops telfairi
AAAAAAAAAAAAAAAAGAACTGTGATACCACTAGAACAAAATACTATCTACCTATCACCAACTAAACACACAGAATTTTGTCTCCCAGCCTATTGCCACACACCATTTGTGCTCCCTATAGCCAACTCCTACCAAACTTTATTGCTCCTGCCCCTCCGCTCCCCTACTTCCTTCTCCATCAATTATCTCCCTCCACTGGATTATTCTATAGGCCAACAAACAAGCTATTCTTTCTAGGCATGTGAAATAAAAACATTTCTCTTGACCCCCATTTCTCCAGTCAGCAGCTACTTTTCCATTTCTCCACTTCCCCCCATTCCGTATCTTCTACATTGACTTTAGTCGGCTTCTTGCTGATGACTTCACCAAAACTGTTCAAGGTGACTCATGGCCAATTCCCATGCCCTCCTTGACTTGACCTAGCAGTAGTCTTTGACACAGACATGTACTTTCTCAACTGATTCACTTTCTTTGTGTGGCTTTCAGGACCTAACACATTCTTGGTTTCTTCCTACTTCACCGGCCACTCCTCCTCAATCCATGCCAGTCTTACCGCTTATTTCTTAAAGTAGCAAACCCTAGGGCTTATTTCTTGGTCTTCTCTCCTGTATGTACAACCACTCTTTTAGTGATCTCATTCTGTCTCAGAGCTTTAATTTCATCTGTATGCCACCAACTACCAACCTGACCTTTCTACTCCAGAGTTCTCTCAGCCTCAGATTTGCACATATCTCCGCTTGATGTCCATCTGACATCTTGAAGCCTGCGTTACCTTCTCAGCAAACCCTAAGCACACTTGCAACCCTTATACTGCTCTCCTAAAATTCCCAAGCATATCCTAACCACTTTATGTTAAAAATAAGAGTTCAAACTACTGATATTTTGATTAGCAGTCTAGTGATTAACCTCTGTGTCACCAGGGGTCCTTGTAATATACTATCTCATTTATTAATGTTATGGTAGAAAACTTCTGCTAGAATGCAATATACAAGAAGAAATAAGACTTTCACCTGTTTTGTTCACTGATGTATCACAAGTGTCTACAATATTGCTTGGTGTAAACATTTGTTACATATATATAGTACATGTTGTACATTAAGATATTAGCTCTGAACCCTCAAAAGATAGAAGTATTGTTAATGAAACATTAACATATTTTGCTTACACTACATGAATCCATTTTAAAGCTAGCATCTACTGTCACTCTGCTATTAAAGATGCAGAAACCAAGACATTTACACATCTCTCCTTCCTCTGAATTTTAGTTTTATACTTAGTGAATTCCATAATCACTACCAATCCTTTTATTACAGCTTCGCCATTCTAGAGCTCTTTCTATTGACTTATCCTTTGGTTTGCTAAATTCATTACCAAACAGGTCCCTATTCCTTTCAGGAAGAGTTCACGGTTACTATAATCCGAGAGTTCCTGATTATTTGAGAATGTCAGTCCATGGCAGTTCTTCAAATTGGCAGAATATAAAACTCTTGGGTTTTGTAGATAATGTTCCACCGTCTCCTAGCATTGAGCATTGCTCTCTATGGATGCCATGTAATTTTTTATCCTCAGGTCTTTCAAGACATATTCATTTTCTGCTTTGAAGTTTTTGTTAAAAGTTATATATCAGTAATGGCAGGCATTTTGCATGAAATAAAACTATTTTTGAGCTAACAGCAATTTTAACGTAATTAGTACGGCATGTTATGTCCCAAGGGGTAATGTATGCAAAAAGTATAGATTTTCAACTTTATTGGAAGACTTATAAAGCAAAATATAACTATCATCAGCCTTGTTAATATAAAACTAACAGACTGTAAGGAAGGTAGGCAGAACAGATTACGGGGAAAGGAATGGTGCTAGTATCTTCATCTTAAAAAGTAGAGGTCAAATGATAATTATTGTCCATAGTTGATGGGACAAAAAATAAAAGTGTCATCCATTAACAGATAAATGGGTCAACAAACGTGGTATATATATATAGTGGAGCATCACTCAGCCATAAAGGGAAATGAAGCTCTGATGTATGCTACAACATGGATGAACCTGAATGAAATAAGTCAGTCACAAAGGACAAATATTGCATGATCCCACTTACATGAAATAGGCAAATATAGAGACTAAAAGTTATTAGTGGTACCAAAGGCAGGTGGGAGGAGGTAAGGGAGAAGAGCTGCTCAGGGAGCACTGCGTTTCTGTTAAAGGTGCTGGAGGGAATTGGAAAAGCCAAGCGCTCATGGATGCACAAAACATGAAGAATGTTATCAGTGTCACTGAAAACTACATGTAAAAATTGTGAAATGCCCAAGTGTTTTGTTATACATATTTTTATCAGAATTTTAAAGAATTACAAGTTTAAAGATAAAAGGTGTTAAAATATTACTTAAAATGAAAAAATAAAAATAAATAAATTAATTAAAATAAATTAAAAATATATATATTACTTAAAATGTAAAAGGCGAAAAAGCCAAAAATGGTTACCAACAATCCTAAAGAGGAAAACTAGAGTAAAAGTAAGCAAAATCACCATCTATTATACCAGGAAGCAAAAAAAGAACATATAAAATAGAAACAAAAATCAAGAAAGCACATGCTTTTGTATTACAGAAATAAATACTATTAAAAATGGCTAAAAGAGAAGTTGCCTATGAGGCTGGGGGAAAAGTGGTAAGACAAAGGATTTGTGCTTTAACTATGCATATGAAAACATTAAGTTTTGACACAATTCCACAACCATCACTTCCTCCCCTTTTTCAATGCCCCTATGACATTGGGAGATAAGTATCTTATTTTTTTTTAAAGGGAAAGTAATTACTGAAAGAAGAGAAACCAATTCAGGGACTTCTCTAAGTATAAAAGTTATAATGAGGTCTCCAGGGAACTGTTGCGTAGCCCTTTGGGGTATTTTTTTATTATTGAGAAATAATTCATATGTCATAAAATCCACTAGTTTCTGCTAATGGCACTACTAGTGAATAACATTACTATACCATGCCATTAGGAATATTTTAAAAAACAATAAAACCACAAAGATGATAAAGAAATGATCTCTTAATTACAACCCAGAAGAGATCTCAAAAACATTTCCACAGTTTTCTTAAAATATCAGCCAATGTGCTTCTCATGGCCAAGAAAGGGTTCAGTTAAGTGGTAGGCATCATTAAGCAGGGTCATTAATATGAATCAATTAAAGTAAATGTTAGTATTACAACTCTGGTGGACAGATTTCAATAAAGATTTAAAAGTTCTTGTACCAATTCCAAGAACAACTAAAATTATCACAGGGACACAAACAATTAATGGGCAAAACATGTACTGCGAGGACAGAATAAAATTAAAGGCAAAATCTCATTAAGCTTTAAGTCCATAAACTATGACTAGTATCAACAAGGTAGATTGAATTCATTCACTAAGTCCCTCTCCGAACCAGTAACCACCACATAAATCTTCAAATACGCTAATTTGGAAGGTGAATAAACATGAATCTATGTCTTAAATGAAGATGTACCTCAGGGAACAGGTTGAACACACAAATCTCTTCTAAATGTTTAATAAGAGTCATGGTTGTGAATCTTCAGACTGACATCAAAGAAGGAAACAAAGGCTAAATAAAATAACTCACTGCCATCCAGTCGATTCCGACTTACAGTGAGTGACCTTGCAAGATGGAGCAGAACTGCCCTTTGGGTTTCTAAGGCCTTTTTACATCTTTATGGGAGCAAGCAGCCTCAACATTCTCCCTCAGAGCACCCTACTGGGTTCAAACTGCTGACCCTGAGGTTAGCAGTTCAACATGTAGCCCTCTACACCAGCAGGGTGAGTTAACTTGCCCAAATCCATGAGCAGCAGGAATAGCATCTAATTAGAAAGTCATCTCCAAGCTGCAAACATTCTATTCGCTTACCACCATGCTTCACAAAATTTCTCCAAGGCAAGGTACATTCCCTCTCACTCTTTTTCTCTCTCCTGTCTCCTCCCCAGTATCTCACAAAGTAATCATGGGCTAGCTGATCATGTTGGCTCAAGCAGATAAACAGTAAGAACTAGTCACAAGGACATTCTACAGCTTGGATTGGTTTTGTTTTCAAGTTATAGACCTTTGAATTAAGCTTTTATCTTTTGTGTGTGTGGTGGTGGTAGGGTAGTACCAGGAGCCCTGGTGGTGCAGTGGTTAAGCACTTAGCTAACTGAAAGGTTGGTGATTCAGCCCACCAGTCACTGCAGAAGAAAGCCATGGCAGTCTGCTCCCATACAGATTGACAGTTTGGGAAACCACAGAGGGAGTTCTACTCTGTCTTACAGGGTTGCTATGACTCAGAATCGACACAACAGTAATGGGTGTTAAGTTTTGATTTGCGGTAGTACCTAAACCATTTTTTATATTTAAGCGCTTTATTCTTTGTAAGCCTAACCTAAACAAAATTTCACAGTGCCTACAATACAGAAACAATATTTTGAACAGAGAAACAGAAAAATATTATTTTACATTTTATCAGAACAAGCTTTAAGAGATGTTTAGTACAATGTACTTAGTCTAGAAAAAAAAAGTCTCCCATTTCAGAAACATTCCCATAGGAATATGTATTTTTAAAATTCTGATTTTTAAGAAATCATTTTATTGGGGCTAAAATTCTGATTTTTTTATGGTGAGCTGTCATCAAGTGGTTTAAAAGCAAAACATAAAAATAAAGGTAAGATACATACACATCCACTAACTAGCCTATAGAATGTTTTACCATCTCTTCTGTGCTAACAAATCAATAAATAAAACATTAGATTATGTTGATACTTAGAAATTATGCATGAAACATAGGGTTTGGACTTCATTTGTCATTCGCTCACTAAAGTCAGCAGTTCGAAACCACAACCTGGCTCCACAGGAGGAAGATAAGGCTGTCTTGTCTGTTCCAGTAAAGATTTATAACCTGGGAAACCCATGGTGGAAGTTCTACTCTACCTACTGGGTGGCTATGAGACAGAACTGGCTCAAGTCAATGATTGAGTTTGTTGTTTCTTTACTATGACCAAAGTCATGATTAGTTAAAAAGGACCCCCCTAGACCAACTGGTTGAATGCCAACCTTTATAGGGGACACCATTTACATTATAGTTATACTAGTCTACTGCACTACCAACGCAGCAACCTTGTAGAAATATTATTGTCACCATGCTCAAATTTGCTCCACCTCTGGTAATGATTTTGCCACCTGCCCAGTTGGCAGAAACAGAGTGTTAACTTCGATCTGAACTTGAACCCATTCTACTTCCCAAATATGTCATGAATCAGTTTCTGCCAAACTATTGATATGATCTGATTTCAATCAGCTCTCTCTTACCGGGACTACTACAATAAACTCCCAAAGTGTTCTTTTTGTTTCTGTTATTTTTTACTTTGGCCATCCTCAACACTATCCTTCTCATTACTAATTAGGGAAATGCAAATCAAAACCACAATGAGACATCACCTCACCTCTGCTACAATGGCAATGATAATAAAAATAGAAACTACGTATTGGTGAGGAGATAGAGAAATTGGAACCCCTTTCCACTGCTGGTGGGGGTAGAGTATGTATAGTCACAGTTGACATGGTTTGGCAGCTGTGTTCCTCAAAAAGGCAAGCGTGGAATTCAGCAATCCCAATCGTAGGTCTATAACCAAACTAAATGAAAGCAGGAATTCAGAGAGAAGCCTGTACACCAAGATCCACTAGAGTTCCATGCACAACAGCCAAATTGGAGAAACGACCTCAATGCCCATTAATAAATGAATGGTTAAACAAACGATGGCAACATGATACACACATACAATGGATTATTACTCAGTCATACAGAGAAATGAAGTCTTAAAACACGCTGCAACATGGAGGAACCCTGAAAACATTCTGGCAGCTTAAAGGACAACTACTATATGATTTCATTTATCTCTAAAATAAACAAATACCGTATATGCTCATGTATAAGCCGAGTTTTCAACGCATTTTTAAGGCAGTTTTTGTGGTAAAATTAGGTGCCTCGTCTTATATTCGGGCCAGCTTATACTCGAGTATATACTGTATATTGAACCCAAAGTTTGTTGGTGCTTACCAGGAGTGGTAAGAGTGTGGGGAAAAGGAACTAAGTGCATGGTAATGGGGTAGAACAATTTGGGGGGGGAAATAGCAATAATGGTTGTATAAGAACATCACCAGACTCGACTAGACAACACTTGTAAAGGCCAACAAACAAACCTTGAACTATTTATAGGATTTTCCATGTTGTCAGTGGCTTTCTTTTTGTTATTGTTATTTTGTTTTTGGTTTTTGTTGTTCTTATTGTTTTGCTGGTTTTGACTTCCTTTGTTGTTTTATTTGGCTTTGCCTGGTTTTTGCACTTATTAATTGCATGTCTATCTAGATAAGATAGGCGGGATAAATAATTCAGAGATGAAAAGAACGAGACCAATGGTTCTGGAGGGGGTGGGATATGGGAGAAGGGGAGGCAGGAGAAAGGAAAGGTGGGGGGAACCAACCCAGGGACAAGGGAACAACAAGTGAACTAAAATCAATGGAAAGAAGGTTGTAGGATGTCTAGTGGGGCTTAATCAAGGGCAATGTAGAAGTGAGCAATTACTAACCCCAAATGAAGGCCGAACATGGTGGTGGGACAAAAGGAGAGTAAAAGGAAATACAGGAAAGAACCAGGAGGCAAAGGACATTTATAGAGGCTTAAATACAGTCATGTACATATGTAAATACATATATAACGAGAGGGGAATAGAACTATGTACTCTGTATGTTAAAAATTAAGGTTGCAGATGGACGTTGGGCCTCAACTCAAGGACTCAAGGACTCCCTTAACACAAGAGCACTTTGTTCTAACAATCCACCATTCTGTGATGCTCACCTTCCTGACACAATTGCTGAAGACAAAATGGGTGCATAAGCAAATGTGGTGAAGAAAGCTAATGGCGCCCGGCTATCAAAAGATATAGCATCTGGGGTCTTAAAGGCTTTAAGACAAACAAGCAATCATCTAGCTCAGAAGCAACAAAGCCCACATGGAATAAGCACACCAGTCTGTGTGATCACGAGGTGTCAAAGGGATCAGGTATCAGGCATCAAAGAACAAAAAAAAAAATCACATCATTGTGAATGAGGGAGAGAGCAGATTGGGGACCCAAGACCCATCTGTAGGCAACTGGACATCCCCTTACAGAAGGGTCATGGGGAGGAGACAAGCCAGTCAGAGTGCTGTGTAGCAAGGAAGAAACATACAACTTTCCTCTAGTTCTTAAATGCTTCCTCCCACACACTATCATTATCCCAATTTTACCTTACAAATTTGGCAAGTCCAGGAGGTGTATTGTACACTGGTACAGATAAGAAATGGAAACACAAGGAATCCAGGACAGATGATTCCTTCAGGACCAGTGGTGAGAGTGTTAATACCGGGAGGGTGGAGGGAAGGTGGGGTAGAAAGGGGGAACCAATTACAAGGATCTACAAATAGCCTCCTCCCTGGGGGACGGACAACAGAAAAGTGGGTAAAGGGAGACGTCGGACAGTGTAAGACATGACAAAATAATAATAATTTATAAATGATCAAGGGTTCATGAGGGAGGGGGGAGTAGGGAGGGAAGGGAAAAAATGAGGAGTAGATATCAAGGGCTCAAGTAGAAAGCAAATGTTTTGAGAATGATGAGGGCAACAAATGTACAAATGTGCTTGACACAATGGATGTATATATGGATTGTGATAAGAGTTGTATAAGCAGCCAATAAAATGATTTTTCTTAATGTAAAGAAAAAAAAATTTAAAGTTCTAGGCTTAACTGATTTGCTATCATTTCTTCATCTATTTTACAACTACTTAAAATAACTGGAAAGATAATTTGCTCAAGTTTGCATTAAAATGAAGCTTCCTATATATTGATATTAGAATAGAGACCATCTGGCCAGGTGTTTCGTCGCTGGTAGGAGAAATTCTATCAGCCAGATTACAACTGTTTCCTTTGATGTTAACTATAAACATGCTAACCAAGCACCCTTGTTTTCCATAAGAAATCATATCGCCACCCCTTATTAATTTCAATAAACCTTTTACCAAAGAATTCTGCATTTTTGCACGGACTATGAAATGATAGGAAACGAAGAAAAAGTGAAATCAGGACTCATCAAAGCTATGATATGTCCACATCATCCAAGAAGCCTGTGCACAGTAAGCAACAGTGGAGTCCTACTGAGTTCTGCAGTGGGAAGGAGTTGATATTCACTGGGAAAGACGAGTCATAGGAAAGACTGCTAATGTGTACTTAGTAGCTAACACTGACATGATACTATTATATGAGCACCACATGTTTTAAGTCACTTAATCCTCCAAAGAACCCCATAAGGCAGAGAGTAACTGAAACACAGAGAAGTTGAATAATTTGCTCAAGGGTACCTGGCCCCAGAGCCTTTGCTGTTAACCACCAAGCAGCACAGCTTCCTGGGAACACAAAGCCATGCCACCACTGGTACCTGAAAGTTGAATGGCAAATTTATGGACTTCTGATAGCCTACATCATCCTCTCTTCTTGCAAGGCTGTTTCCATGGGAACTAGGACAGAAAATTCGTCAAGGACAAAAAAGAAGCTAGGGCTGCCTACTGCTTACAGTCTTGTGGGACAATAGGAACAGACTCTTCTTGTGGCCCTGCAGCAAATCAGCCATTCTATGCAAACAGGTCTAAAAAGGGCAGGAGAAAAACCAAGTGAAAACGGAAGAGAACAGGAGAGGAGGAAAGAGCCTCAAAGTTAAAAACCAGCAGAGAGCAAAGGAGCATGAAGAAACAGTCTAAAATTGACTGTAGATATTCTTTCATCTCCCCCACCATCACTGAAACAGAATCTACTCCTTGCCACCCTCCAATATAGCATTTGGCCATATTCAAAGCAGAAGTGGAGCAGCGAAACCCTCTGAATCAAGGATGTGCACACAGTAGGCAGATAATAAATGCTTACCTAGTAGAAAAAAATTACTAGTTAAAATTAGGCCAGAGAGACAAAGCAAGTACTCTGAGGGGACTGTCAAACTTAAAAAATATTTCCAGCTTAGAAAGAGTTGTGCCTAAAGTGGATACAACCTCAGTATTTCCACATGGCTTCAAAAGCATATTTCAAAGTACAAACACATACTCTGAAACTACAAAAACATAGTTCAAAGAAATTCAAGATCTAAATAAATAGAAAGACGGGCCCTGTTCATGGATTTGAAGACTTAATATTTGTTAAGATCGCAAT
Organism: Echinops telfairi; assembly: GCF_000313985.2. NCBI lineage: Eukaryota > Metazoa > Chordata > Mammalia > Afrosoricida > Tenrecidae > Echinops > Echinops telfairi. The sequence continues at coordinate 3,167,528 of NW_022103951.1, forward strand.
ACTCCCCAAATGGATCTACATATTCGACCAAATCCTAGCTGGCTTCTTGGTAGAAATGGATAAGCTCATCCTTTATAAACTCGAAGAACTTTAAATAGCCAAAACAATCTTGAACAGAGTTGGAAGACTCACACTTCCCAATTTCAAAAGTAGCTACAAAGCAATAGTAACCAAGACAATGTGGTACTGGCATTAAGGGGATACACACACACACACACACATACACACACACACAATGTGGTACTGGCATTAAGGGGATACACACACACACACACACACACACACACACATAGATCAAAGGAACTAAACTGGGAGTTCAGATATAAACATATCCATTTATGGTCGCTTAATTTTTGACAAAGATGCCAAGGCTATTCAGTGGGGGAAGAATAGCCTTTTCAACAAAGGAAGCTGGGACAACTACGTATCGATATGTAAGCAAAGTTAAGACCCTTACCTTACGCCATATGAAAAAAATATTAAAATTCGATTTAAAAAAAATCTAAATTGAAGAACTAAACCTATAAATTTTGGGGAGACAAATGTAAATTTTTATGACCTCGAATTAGGCACTAGATCTTAAATATAACACCAAAAGCACAGGGAGTAAAGGAAAATATGGACAAACTGAAGCTCATCAACATTAAAATCAGATCTTATAATAATAAAAGGACAAGTATCTAGGATAAATAACTCTTTCAAATCAATAATTTTAAAAATTAAAAATCCAATTTAAAATAAGGACAAAGTACAAATAGACATTTCTCTAAAGATACATAAATAGCCAATAAGGACATGAAAAGAAACTCAACATCATAAGCCATCAGAGAAATTCAAATCAAAATCACAATGAGAATGCTACCCCTTCAAACTCACTAAGATGGCTAAAATCAAAAAGATAATACCAAGTGCTGGCAAGGATGCAGAAAAGAATACAACTCTCATTCCAAAGCTTGTGGGACTATAAAATGGTAATGGTGGCCGGGGTGGGTAGAGGAAAAAAATGGTAATGGTACAGCTGCTCTGGAAAACAGACTAGCAGTTGCTCAAAGGGTTAAGCACAGATTTACCATATAACAAAAACCCATGCCTAGGTATAAACCCGGGAAAAACTAAAACAAATACTCATACAAAAACTGTACCTAATTGTTTATAGCAGTATTATTCATAATAGCCAAGAGGTTGAAACCCAAATAGGTGTCAAATGATGAGTAGACCTGTTAAAAAATTATGGTACATGCATATAATGGACTATAATTCAGTAATAAAAGCCTACAGAGTACTGATGCATACTAAAATATGGATGAACCTCGAAAATATTATGCTAAAGGAAAGAAGCCAGGAACAAAAAATCACATATTAGATTCCATTTATGTGAAATGTCCAGAATAGGCACATCTAGAGATAGGAAGTAGATTAGTGGTTGGCTAAAGATGTAGAGTACAGTGGGGATTGAGTGGACTAGTAGCTAAAGGGTATGAGATTCATTTTGGGATGATGAAAAATGTTTGAAAACTGTGGTGATAGCTGCATAATCACTTAATTGCACACTCTAAGTGGGTGGATTGTATGGGATGTGAATTTTAATTCAATAAAGTTACTACCCTCTAACAAGTTTGTTTCAAAACAAATTGAATCTAGATTGAAAAGAAACATCTTACTCCTCCTCATCTTGTACTTTACTAATTAAAAGATATGGAGATGCCAGGAAGGGATGACGAGTGATAGCCCATTGATGTTAATTGCCAGAGGCACCCATAGAATACTTTCTATGCTGCAATTGTTCTAAGTCAGTGCCTGACTCATCACTAGATCTCTAACTTTCTCTAATGTACATACTGATGTTTTGCAAAATGGCCTCATGACTATCAATTTACAAAGGGAAACTCCAGCAGACTGAAGATGGTTGCAAAGAGATTACAAAAAGCCTGGCAGTTGACTCAGATTAAGGAAGAGCCAAGAACCAACTTGATTAACAAGTGGATGACTCAAACATTCCATGTCTCAGAGAACCAGAAACCATTCTCAGTGCCATCAAACAATACTACTGTATCTAGCCTGACTGAAACCAAGTAAACACCAACAGAAAATGGCAAAGAAGAAATGCAACCTTAATGCTTTTGATTAGACATGGTGACCACAGAATTTCAGCTACCACATTCATAGATTTACTCAACAAATACTTCATATCTAATACCTACAGTGTTTGAAGATGTTGCTCTGAGTTGCCATTGTATTGATTCCACCTAATGATGGTGACTCTACGTGTGCAGAGAACTACTACCAGGATCGTCTTTCAAGGTGTTTCTGGGTGAATTGTCACCTCCAACCTTTCAGCTAGCACTTAAGTGCTTAACCATTTGTGCTACCCAGGACTCCCATTGGAGGAGATACATAAGTGGGTAAGATAAAGCACATCCTGTTCTCCAGAACAATTGTAACATCTAGATGGCAAAAACTAGACAAAGCAGTCATCCTAACAAGGGGCATTTGTGTCTATATACTACTCTGACACTACAGTCAAACCTGCAAAAGCTGGAAGCTGTGTGAGGCGGAAGAGAAAGAAAGCTCACTAAGTGTTTATGAGGTAGGATTCTTCATAGAGACTGATAGAAAAATCCTAAGACTGCACCCTGTCAAAGGCGGTAAACTTGCAAGACCCAGAAAAACAAGGCAGTCCCATCGAGTTCTGGCTGTGTAAATGGAGGAGGGCTGCTTCTTTGCCACCATTTAAAACAAGACCTTCACAGCAAAGAACTCCATGATGGACACTAAGCACTCTAAAAGCCATTCATTAAGGCGCTTAGATCCAATGACTTACTGACATTTTAAAAGAGAAGAGAATATTTTGACATCAGCTCATATTCTTCTTTGACCTAAGAAGTCTCGATAAATATCCTAGACATTAAGAGAGACTACCATTTCTCATCCTATCAGGAAAAGCATTACAGTTGACTGTTAATAAGGGCATTTCCGCATTCTCCATCATGGATGAAACGCTATAACTTACCACAAGACCTTTGTCAACCCTAAACTTCTGAATCAATATAGGCTTCAGGTTACAAGAGAGCCTTTTTAAAAGCAGGATCTTTTTACTAGGAGGTAGACACAAGAGAGACTCATTTATGCCACAGCATTCAATTAGCTTGAGTACAAAGTCAAAAGTAAATTAACATTTTCACCACGATAATTACTTTGAAGGGAAGAGGGATGAATATGGTATGCAGGAGGGAAAAAAGAGCTCAGAAATGACTACATAAAACAGACAAAAATCACTAACCTTACACTCAATCCAACAATTTCATTACAGTTGTGGTAGTTACGTAATCTGTTGTCCATGTGAGACTTAAGAATGGAGGCGTGCAGTTTAGCCTGTCAATCAGGTCACAGCTTGATGACCTCATTTGGAGGAACTAAGGAGATAAATAGCTCGCTGGAGGCGGGACACATGCTCACTCCCGCCGAGACATCCCCATGGAGAAGACACATGGAGCTACGCTAGAGCCCTGAAGCTGAAGGAGCCACATGGAGACCCCTGTCAGCACTGAGATGTTTCTACAGCCACTGGACTTTCCACCTAATGGCCTGCGATCTTCCTGCATTCAGCATTATTGCGTGGCTACGTTAAGTCTAAAAAGGAATTTATGGACTAGTATTGGACATATGGGCTAATATTAGACTTATGGACTAGATCTGGAGTGGGCTGGGATGTTTTCTTAATGTACAATTACTCTTTATATAAAGCTCATTCCTATACACGAGTGTCTATGAATTTGTTTTTCTAGTCTACCCGGACTAACACAATAGTAAAGGAGAATAAGGTAAATAACGTAAGCACAAGTCCATTTGTGCTTCAGTATGTTTACATTCTTTTAGTTTGGATATGAGCTTATTTTAAAAGGAGAGGAGGAGGGGGGAAGGGAAGAAGAGGGGATAACAAACCCAGGGACAAGGGAACAACAAGCGATCCAAATTGGTGGGGAGGTGGGTGTGGG
>NW_022103951.1:3172966-3174770 GCF_000313985.2 Echinops telfairi
TCGTTAATATTCTACAATGACAGTAGAAGTAGGCCTGTGGGTTCTGAGGCTATAAATCTTTGGGGAAGTTAAAAGCCTTATCTTTCTCCTGTGATGGCAATGAGTTTGAGTTTTAAATTTTGTATGATGGCAGTATGTCCATCTGTATTTATTTGGAAATATAAAAATGTATATATATTATATTAGCAGAAACTCAGCTAAGATTTTAAGTGAAAACTTTGTAAATTGTGGTTTGAGTAATGTAATACAACAATTTGTCACGCAACATCAACTGTTACTAAAGCAATTTTCTCCATTTTTAAAATGATTCCCTTGGAGGGCTGAACTTCCTAAAAGTAATAAAAGCAAGAGAGGGTATGCAGCTAAATGTCAAGCCAATGCCATGCACTTGGCTCTGAAGCAAATAAATTTAGCAAAGCAGAAGGGGTAGAGAACAGAGAGAGGGGTCAAGGAGAAACAGGAATGATTTATTTTACCAGACCCTCTTCCCCTCATAAATTATTAGGCATTTATCTACTTTCTCTAGCCTTGCCCCTAGGTCACCTGGTCTTACAATAGAACATCTGGCAGTGGTATTTTAAAATAGCATTTCAGCAAAATAGTTCCCAGCATTCAAACACTCATCCTTCCTGGCTCTCTAATTTTACCAATAGGGGCTACAACCATAACTGTCTTGCTCAGAGATGTACTTTTCTCTGAGACTCCCTTAACAGCCCTCCCACATCTGCTATGGACCCCAGTCCCTTCTTGACTAACCCTGCTCTTCAGGCTCTTTCTGTCCAATGGTTTCTTTCTTCTCCCTATAGGCTTATAAATATGCTCAACACACTTCCACCATCCAGTCAACCATCAAATGCTATACTCTTGCCTCTTCCATCCTGTCATTGACAGAAACGGGAATTTATTTCCACAAACCACTTCACCTACTCCACTTCCATTGGCTTCTCAAAACCATTCCAGCCTACCTCTTCTACCTACTCTCCACATCCATGCTTTACTGACTCTTGTAATGAAGATATTAATAACCTCATTGTGCAATTAAAAAGCATACTCTCTCCCCAGTGACTGGTTACTTACAAGAAATTTATTTTATCCTTCACAATGTTAACGACACCCTCTAAACCTTTTTTCTTCTGATTTTCATGGCTTTTCTGTTCTTACTTCTTAAAAATGCCGAAGGGATCCATGCTTGACACTCTTTTATTATGCTACAAACACTCTTTGGGGGGCCACCATCTGTTCCACTTAAAATACGATCTGTATTCTATTGTCTAAACGTCTTCTTCCAGCTGTCTAGAAAAACCATCTACTAGATCATCTCTAGCACACAATTTCTACAAGTCCTAAATAATTTTCTTTCCCACCAAATCTACTTCTCTCCTCTTCTTAGTTAATAGCGTGACTAGCCACCCAACCTCCCAAAATAGAAACCTTAGTACCCTTGAATCATCTGCCTCTCTCATATCATCATCTCTATTCTGTCACTAAATCTTGTCCATTTTACTTCATAATCTCCTTTAAGCCCAGCTTTCCTCTTTGTTCCCATTACTATTAGTATATCTAGTATCTTTATCTCATAGAGGACCCATTTCAACCACCTCTCTGCCACTAGTCTCTCCATATTGATTCCATATTATTAAAATAACTATGAAAAAATAAAATAACTATCTTCCAAAAATAAATTCCAAATTAAAATGAGATCTCATGAAAATGTTTTGAGAAATGATGTACGAATGCGCTTTACACAATTGATGTGTGTATGGATTGGGATAACAGTTGTATGAGCCCCTAATAAAATGTTTTT
>NW_022103951.1:3174870-3176821 GCF_000313985.2 Echinops telfairi
ATCACTTTACCCGAAAACTTACAGGAAATCATAAGGTAGTCCTCACAGTTGCTTTTGTCATCATCTTGCTGGTCTACAGGGAGCCCATTGGCATCAATGACTGCTTCAGAGGCACAGTCTGCTACCAATACTTCTTCTGAAACTACGTCGGTTGTCAGTGGATCAGTGATGATTTCTGCTTCCACTATATTATCATGAATCACATGTTCAACATGTCCAACATCAGGCACATGTATAGATTCACTTGTCAAGACATGTTCTGGCATAGAAATTGAGGCTGAAGTAATATCCGAAGCTAAAACATCTTCTGGGACTGTGCAATGTGTTAAAGAAACTTCTTCGGCTACATCTGAGTCCAGCACTTGTTCAGGAATGATGACAGTTTCAGATACACCTGCTTCTTCCATGATGTCTTGGCATTGAACATCTTCTATAACAACGTCCTCAATAACATCTTGGATTACAACTGAGTCTGGGTCATCAGGAACAAAGTTATGCACAGTTATGTCTGAACCCACAACATCTGAAACAAAAACAGTTTCTTGTACTTCCACAACAATTTGATCACCATCCATGTGTGTAGCATCAACTCCTGGGGGGAGGGGAATTAATGACAAATTCAAGTAAGCATGCATGACAATCTTAAGTAAAATAAATGACATATTTAATTTTTACATGGAACAGAAGAACAACTTAGTTTTCTCAAACATTATGATACACTAAAGAACTAAAGAGAAAATTCATGCTTAAGTGATACTCAAAATAGGAAACTTTAACACAAAGACTTTTTGTGCTCATCCCAAATTAACTGATGCTAGGACAACAAGAGAGGCAAAGAAAAAATATTCCTAGAAGGAAAATGTATTTTGCTTAGCACACGTCCACATCTACACTACATACAGCAATGTCTGACATTTGGTAGGGATTCAACAAATAGGTGTTAAAATGAAAGTGTCATCTTTCTCTTTATGGGAAAATGTCTCTACCTTCTACAATGTCCAGTTTTAAAAGGCTATTTCCTAAAATGCTGGCTTCTGATACATGTTACATGAAAGCTTTGCAAGTCATTTGGGAGTATTCATTTATTTGTAGTTCAGTTCCCAAAGATGTAAGAATCCCCACACTAGGTGAGAGCTATAGTCTGTTCCACTTATAATTTTAACCCTCAAAGTGGTACCAAGAAATACCTTTTAAGAAGCCGGCTGTCCTCCCAGATGTTAAGTTAAACATTTAAAAGTGTCTTCCCAAACAACTTATTTCTTCAGTAGGCTAATATGATGAATCCATGACATTTTAAAGCATGGTTTGAAATCATTTGTTTGCATTACTCTGCCAGAGCCCTTTTCCATGACTTTGAGAAGTATTTTGTATAATACATAAGTATATAGCAAGTACAGAAGTCTGATGTAGGTAATACTATACAACCATATATAAGAATTTAAGCAGTTTGACCACTCATTCTATCTTCCAAGTTGAATCAAGTTCCAAGTGGGTTCTTAATTCTAAATGAAGGCTGGCAACAGCCTAATAACAAGCTCCAGGATTAGAGAGTTCATTTTTATTCCTGTCAGTTATTATCTTTCTACACTGAAGAAATCTTTCTATTCTACCCTTAAACAGAATCAACTCTTGACTCTGCACCATTTCACTTTTCTTAATTTTGGGTTATCTTACAGCAGGGGTCCTCAAACTTTTTAAACAGGGGGCCAGTTCACTATCCCTCAGACCCGTTGGAGGGCCGGACTATAGTTTTAAAAAAACTATGAATAAATTCCTATGCACACTGCACATATCTTATTTTGAAGTAAAAAAACAAAACAGGGCAAAAACACCCGGCAGGCCACATGCAGCCCGCAGGCCATAGTTTGAGGATGCTTGTCTTACAGAATCAAAACTGAAATAACAATTAGATAGGTTGAGAAAGTTTATTGTGCCAGCCTGGCCGATAAAC
>NW_022103951.1:3178400-3207546 GCF_000313985.2 Echinops telfairi
ATATCCCACCAATATCTTTTGTCTATGACCATGTAAATTTAGAAATTATCCTCAGAACATGGGACTTAACCCAAGGCACATCCTCAAAATACAAGAAACTCTAATTATCGTCCATTCTGTAGTTAAGGATTTAAAGTAGAGGTTGAACCAATTCAAGCCCAGGGAAATGAAACCATTTAACCAAAGTCACAAAGTCACAGCATATAGTGCTCAGTAAGCATTATTCGGAATGAATGCCACAAATAGGAATAGAACTAACCTTACCAAAAATATAAAATAAATTTAGTACCTTAACTCCAGGTCCAGAGAAACACCAACAGAATTTTATAAAAAGGCTTACCTAAAAAGCTAGTCAATCAGTCAGTCAGTGCTTCTGATTAGGACTAAGTCCAGGCAGGTGTCTAATTCTGACTGTGTCACTGGCCAGGCCCTCAGATGACTTGACTATATAGCTTCATCAGCAAACAAAACTGGTCACCAGGGGCCAAGTATTATTAAAAATTATGTTTACAGTCAGTTAATCCCTATTTTAATTACAGTTAGAAAGAATAAAATATTGTTCCCTGATATTTCTATAAAACTTAAAAATGTTCTACTCATTTGTTTTCAATATTTGCAATACGTTAGCATCACATCACTGATCCATGGAATCTCCATTTTTCAGGCATGAATATGAAAGCATTTAGTGGCAAGAGCATTGGCTAAAGGTCCAAATCAGAGAGCAAGGTTTGTAGATCCTTAACAGTTTTGTCACCTTGACAAGTCATTTACCACTGAGTTTCGGTTTCCTTATCTGTAAAATGAGGATAGTGGTATACACCACGCACACCTCACAGGACTGTTGTGATGATCAAATGGGAATGTATGAGAAGTGTTCTGAAAAGCTATAATGAAAGGTTTCATTATCACTAGGACATATAAAAATAGAGGCACTGGCAGATTTAGTGACATGCTCAAAGATAAACAAATACCCTAAGTCTTAACATTTAGGGCTAAAACTCAAATAGCCCTTTCAATCTAACTGTCTATGACCCGTTTGCTTGCTTGCTTGCAGCAAGATTAAGTTAATAAATATAGTATGTTTTTCTCCAAAGACCTTAAAGTCTCTCTTTAGAGCATATGTTATACTCTATGTATACTTATTATTACCAAATGAGTCTAAAACACTATCCCAAAGTGTTAAACACACACACACAAAGGTTTTTGAGAGTAAAGAAATTTGAAAACCAAAAGTAGAATTTTTGTTTATTGATAAGTTTAATTACAATTTAATATACTGCAAGTTGATCATCTAAAATCCAATGCAAAAATAATTAACATTTTATTTATCAAGGCAGCTAGCAAGCTAATAGAAAGCCATTATGCACTATAAAACCTAGGGTTTACAGTGAAATGTAATTGAAAGGATGAGCAAGTTGAAATTGTGAATATATTTATTCCTATTTTTAAAGCTTTAAGAATTAATTTTCTATGTGCAGTTTGGGTAGTGTTACATTTCCATCTGCTTGAAGAAGGTTCCTTTTGGGAACTTCTGAGAGACAGGGCTGTGAATGCAAGAAGGGTCAGAATGTGGGAGAGCTTGGGTTACACTTTATCTACTGGGTAAAAGAGAACAGAAAAATGACATGATTCAGGTTATTTTATGGTGAGCACTCTGACTGGTAGACTATATGAAGAAAGAGACTAAAGACAAGGAAAAGAATTTAAAGGTTATCACAGACTTAGATTGAGATGAGAGTGGGAAGTAGAATGAAAAGGCACAGATATAAACAAGGAACATTTTCAAAGTGAAAACTAATCGGACTTAGTGGTAGAGGTGGGCAAAGTGATACTGCTGCTTTTACTGACAGAACATGAGAGCTAGTTCTGAGGGACTCAAATTTTGAAAAGGAGAATTATAATATACTCTTTAACGTTTGTAGAGTCTATCACAGGGATAACAAGACACTTAAGTGTGAATATAAATGTGAGAGTCCACCAATTAATTCATCCTCTTGATAACCAACTCTGATTAGGTAGTTAGGAAGTAGAACACCCCCAAGTAGTTATTTTTACCTGTTGTATCAAAAAATGAGTTTGGCCCTTGTGGTTGCAATTCAAGTCCATCTCTATCCATGGCCTTTAATTCTCATCAGTCACAGCTCCTAAATCAGAGGGGGGAAAAATTAATTTTTATATTATGCATTACACATGTCATTATGTTTTTATCTCTGAAACTCTCAAATTGAGACAGACGCAAATTTAAGTGTATCTGCCTAAATTAAAAGGGAAATTGATTTACAATGATACACAGGTATATTTAACACTGGATAGAGCCCTACTGGAGTAGTGGTTATGCACTGGGCTGCTAACCATAAGGTCAGCGGTTTGAAACCACCAGCGGCTCTGCAAGAGAAAGATGAGGCTTTCTACTCCTATAAGGAATTAAGTCCTGAGAACCCACAAGGGCAATTATACCCTGTCCTACAGGAGTGCTATGAGTTGAAATCAACTCAATGGCAGTGAGGTTTTTTGTTTTCATATAACATTATTTATATAACATCGTTGACAGAACTTGTTGGCTGAACAGAAAGGTCAGCCGTTTGAAGACACCAGCAGTTCTACAGGAGAAAAGACTTGGTGATCAATACACAAAAAATTACAAGCCCACTGCCACAAAGTCTAATTTTGACCCCCCGTTATTACCCTTTAGAATAAAGTAGAAATGACCCATAGGGTTTCTCCCAGGCTGTAAATCTTTCTTTACATAAGGAGACTGACACATTCTTTTCCCACAGAAAAACTAGTGAGTCTGAGCCACTGACCTTTTCAGTTAGCACTAGAGCACTTCACCATTGAGCCCCTACTGCTCCTTTGTACATAAAAAATATAACCTTAGGAACCCTAGGGGGTAGTTCTATTTTGTCCTAATAAGGTGACTGAGTTAGTCAGTTCTACAGCATATAATAAACAAGATGCTTGAGATCCACGTTTGGTTTTCAGTCAATGTGCCTCATGAGTGGCCACCACACATTTATCACTGGAGGCTTGGGTACTATTATTGTTATGATGGTGAGCAAGTGTTAGTGAATCTTCCAGTCTAAAATATACTAGAAAGAAAAGCTTGGCAATCTATTTCCAAAATTAGCCAGTGAGCAACACCCTGCAGATCAAAATGGACCCATCCACAACCAATCATGAGGGTGGCACAGTTCCGTTGTATGTAGTTTACATGAGTTGAGGACCAGATTTTTATGGCAGCGAACAACATAAGAAAGCAAGGCAGATCAACCAAACAAGTAAATGTTGACTGTTTTATATTTAAGTATTGCTACATATAGTAAAGTGAACACATCTTGATGAATTTTGATATACTGTATACATAAACCTATATTACCGCTACCCTGACAAGATACAGAAGATATCCAGTATGCTATACAGCACACCTAACCTATCTCCTCCAGCCCATAAGTCCTGTACCCCATAAAGGTACCCAGTTTTGTTAAGTTTCAACTTAAACACAGTAGTTTACTAGGTAAAATTTCTGTATGGCTTTTATGTTCTCTAAATTTAACATAATCTGCTCGGTTCCAGCCAATAAATTAAGTAATGATACAAATCCAAAGTGCATAGCTATAGTAAACACTCTTGGGATTTCTGCCTAACTTATGATGACCTCTCTTAGCCGATTATCTTATCTAGAGGAATAAACTCCCACACTGTATTTACGTTCTCTTGGCCACAGTTGATTGGCACACGCCATAAAATAGTAAAAGGTCATCTGAGAGAACAATAAAATCAAAGTCCTATCCCTGAGAAACTTAAATTATAAGCCAGAGTCCATCTGTCTCTTCACAAATCAAAATGTATATGATTTGTTACATGGGAAATCAATATGCCCTGTAAACTTTCAATCAAATCACAGTAAGTCAGTCTCAGGGAGGGAGGAAGCAGGTAAACATGGTCAATTACATAACATGGTTCATAAAGATAATGTTCTATATCCTAGCTTGGTGAGTAGTGCCTGGGGTCTTAAGAGCTTGCAAGCATATGTTCCTGGAGCAAAAAAGGAAACCGAAGGCTCAAAGAAGCAACTAAGCTATAATAGTCTACAGCAACCACCACAACAGAAGAACTAGATGGTAGCCGGCTACCACTACCAACTGCTCTGGTGGGGATCACTGAGAAGGTCCTGAATAGAGTGGGAGAAAATTGTGGAACAAAACTAAAATTCCTAAAAAGAGACACACTTACTGGACTGTTAAGAGATTACAGGAACCCCTGAGACTAGTGTCCTGGGATACACTTTAAACTTGGAACTCAAAAAAACAAACAAACCAACAACTTGAAACTCAAACTATTCCTGGTGGTCACCCATAAGCCAAAAGGCAGCTTGGCTCATAAAATAAATACTATAATGCTGACACATTGTGAAAAGTATAACAAATGTCATAGAATATTATCTACAGGAATTTTTTTAAGAGCCTCTCTCACACTCTCCCTTTCTCTAGTGATCTTTCTTTCTATCTCGATCAAAGTTTGCCTCTCTTCCATGGTTGCCTGACATGGTAATATCTAAATATACGAGCTGAGATTGACCATTTTCCAACTTTGGCTTAGACAAGAAGAAAGTTTACAAATAAAGAATAAAAGGAACCCGATAGAGGGGGAAGGAAGGACAAACTTATCAATAACATGTTAGCTTTAGACTTTCCTGAGCTCCAGCTATATTCCTGCTTGTTTCTTGTAAAGACATCCCCATGACCTTAACTCTTTCTACTTTAGCAGAAAATGTAAAAAAAAAAAATTTTTTTTAAAGGAAGAAAGAAGAAAAAAATTTTAATAACAGGCAGACTACTTAAAGACCATTTCAAAAGAGCAGACATCAGGGACTGTAGTTTACTCATGTTGCAAGTATCGCATAAATCTTCTAATTGGTTTCCCTATCACTACTTTTCTCACTTTCTAATCCAACTTAAATGGGGCTGTTAGAAGAATCTTTTATCTTCATCATATTTTGCTGATGATATAAGTACAGCATGCTTATTAAAATTACAAATAATAGAAATAAGTAATTTTTCTAAATGATAATTTAGAGAATGTCATTCTTCGGTTCAAAAATGTTTAATGACTCCCTGTTGCCTTTTGAATGAAGTTGAAACTCCTGAGTCTACAATCTTTCAAGATCTGGCCCCAAATAACCTTGCCATAATTATTTCTCTTAACTTTCCTTTAAGCAATTCCTCCACCACCACACATACATGTGTACACACATCAGTCAAAGAGAGACACCCGGATGCCCCTTTAAGACCCCGACTCTACATCTGGCTCAGGGGTCCATCTACCTGAAATACTTTCCTCCTATACTCTCTAATTTATGCCCCCCAATCCCCTTCCCTACACCATGGGAAAACGCTGGAAATAATCTCTCCTTCTTTTGCATTTCTACAGCATTTTACTCTTCTCTTACCGCTTGTTGGCAGTATTTATGTATGTCTTCCGTTCAGATTCTAAACTATATACAATGGGGCTTCAAAAAGCTCCTGGAAAACTTCCACTATCCTTTGATTACATTTTCCCAAGAATTTTGAAGTCCCCTCATACTTCAAAAAAGACATCATGCAATGTAAGATATGGAAAAAGTAATCTATAATTATCAAGGGTTTGTGAGGGAGGGCAGGCAGGGGGAAGAAGGGGAAGAAATGGGGAGCTGATATCAGGGACTCAAGTGGGAAGAGAATGCTTTGAAAATGATGATGGCGGCATAGTTGCAAATGTGCTTGACACATTGGAGGAATGTATGGATTGTGATGTAAGAGCCCCCAATAAAAGTATTTTTTTAAAAAATGTATCACGTAATTTTGAGAATGATGAGGGCAACAAATGTATAAGTGTGCTTTACACAATTGATATATGTATTGTGATGAATTGTATGAGCCCAAATAAAATGATTTTTTTTAAAATAAAGAAAAAAATGCATCACGTATTTTTTAAGCTGCCTCAAATTAGAGAGTATGACAGCAGCTATATTAATAAACAAAAAAATGTTTTGTCAATCTTGAAAACATGGAAAGTGTACATGCACAGAGGAAGATGCCCTCTCCTTACCCACAGTCCCCTCTAGGTTATAGAATTCTTTTCCCCCTTTAAAAGAACAATTAATAAAATGAAAAATATACATTAATCCTCTAAGCATAATGAAAGTCTACTAAAAGCAATGCATGTGATTTGTTGTGGGATTTAAGGGTCACTCCAATTTCCCTACACAAATCCAACTCCATCACCTCTAATGAAAAGTTCAACCTACAAAACAGTAATTTTACTTTCCTTGGCTTTTCTTGTTGGACAAGTAACCCAATCTTTTCCATTTAGAAATTCTTTCCTTTAAGTAAAACCCTGGTTCTCTTTTCACTCTCCTAGCTGGCTTGTCTGGTCCCTAACTCTATAGCCTTGTCCAAGATGATGTACAGGGCTTCTTCTCCTTCCTGTCCTATTCTGTGTTTCAATGACTATGTGTATGAAGATGACTCCCAAATTGACCAGGATAGGGCCTCACATTTCCACCACTTTCTCCTGACTTGATTATTCCTCTGGCCTTTCCTTTTTCTCTTGCCAGGTTTTGTCAAGTCCTTCTCCATAGTTGATTAAGGCTGGGGTGCAGAAAACAGCCTCTCAACTGGCCTTACTCCTTACTGCCACTCTCGCAACAAATGGCTATGAAGCCTTATACAAGGAAGAACTGGTGCCAAGTACAGAAACCTGGTTGCAATGGCAACTGATCCATCCTCCTCACACACTGCGTGGAGCAGGGTGTGCCCCTGCTCTGTAACTTCAACAGGTCCCCCATTCAGGATGCTCCAGACAGACTCTTTTGTTTATAATGGCTACTATTTTATACCACAGTTTTTCCCTATCAGACATTGTATACTACATGGAGGGTACCTATTTGCCTTATTTTGACTTAGGTGAGCAATAAATGTTTAACAAGTAATTAATTATTTTGACTAGTTATTTCCCACCCCCCCTTTGTCATTTTAAAATAGGTTTTAAAAAAAGTTTTCATTTCTGCTCCCAAAGTAGAGATGAGGACACCTCATTCTATTAATCTCTCTGGGATTAGAAAAGCTAATTCTCTCTAACAATCAGAATGGCACTGGGTTCCTAGAAGGTATGTGGCTCAGAAAAAGGTCTCGGGATGGCAGTAGAGTTAGGATAGAACAGTAACATAGAAACCCACTCTGATGTTTTCACTGACTTTGTTGATGGGTCTTTCCATCAGGAATCAAACCCAAGACCCATCTTAGGTTCAGGGAAATAGAAGTCTAAATTTTGGGGTAAACAAATATACTAGGCACACTTCTGGGACCCCACATATTCCCTTTCCAGTTGTAAGCATGATGATCCTGAAAATAAAGGGTTGGGAGAAACTCGGGAAATTCACAAAACTTTCTTCTACCCTTTAAAAGTAATCAACAAAAATAGCGTTCTATATCAGTGGTAATGAATTTATTTCTTTTTACATCTCCTTGATGCCTAGAAACCTTCATGGTCCCCTCTTTAACAAGTTTCAGCAACAGGTTGCTTGGACCAGGGGGCTTCACAAAGCTGTTGAAAAGAACTCCATTATCTTTTCATTCTTCCATGAATTTTTTGAAGCCCCCCGCTCAGAAATTCAGCCTTGTTTTTTGCCCTTACTATGGATACAAAAGTTATCTTTCTGTTTTTGGTCTCCTAAATACTCGACAATAAAGCCTTTTAGTTTTATGACTTGGCCCTAGTCACTACACTCAGAGTACCATTTCATTAGCAGAGTACATAGAGGGATGGAAATGTTCAACCCGCAGGAAAGACAAACAGAAGTAAATCTTTCTATAACCGAAGTTTTCTTAGGGAGAAATTGTAGCTGGGGAAACTTTATGTTTAAACCAGATTACCTTTTCTCTTAAGCTCCATCTTTCCCATTCCCCCCCGCCCTACTCCCTCCGCCCCCCACACCCAGTGTTATTCTGGCTACCCTCTCTCCAGATATCTAGCTTTCAAAGCTGAAGTCATATTTCACATCTCTTTCCACATATGCCCTTCAATGAAATTAAGTTTGGGTCAAAGTCAGTCACTCTAGTTCAGAGGTTCCCAAACTTTTTTGGCCTACCGCTCCCTTTTCAGAAAAAAAAAAAAAAAAAAAAATTCAGCGCCTTCCCAGCCATTAAAAACATTTCTATTACAGCTCATAATCCAGGATAAAAATGTAGGTATCTGCTTTTGCAGCCCCCTGAATTGTTCTAATGCCCCCCAAGGAGTAGTATTCCCTCTGTGTGAAATATGGTTCTAGTTCACTGCTTCCTTTTTATTTATTTAGCACTACATTTCATTCTTGTACATAGGGTTTCAGTGAGTCTGTGGTAACGTGACAGCACTTAACTACCAACACCACTCCAACAGGCACTCATCATCTCACCACCTGGCCCAGTGGGCCCTCTCAGTACAAAGTCTTGGGCCTTTCTCAAATTCAGGAAAGTAGTATTGTTTTTTCTTTATGTTCTTCCATTTTATCCATTCTTATTAGATCTTCTATTACAGGATTTTATAACATATAGCTTTCATATCACTCTAATTTTTTCACCCATACTTGTCATTGTCTACTACATCCCCAGAGAATGCCCGACTTTTTTTTAACATGCTCACTAATTTGACCTTCACCCCATCTACTGAATTTCTATTTAGAAGATAATTTAATGCCAAAATGACATTAGTTTCTTTTTCACAGAAAATTCTTTTTTCTTTTTGGAAAGGAGATGGCTTTATATATTGTCAATTATTTTTGAAGATTTTGTTTCTTTTGTGAATTAGATAAAACTGTTTCCTCTGGTGTTTGATTATTTCAAACGTCTGGCTTTCCGCAAAAGCAGTAATCTTCTAGTTTATCTGTTCCTATCTGTAGACAAGGGTCTAGCCAATAGTTACAGTCTGATAGCTAGGATTTACTTCTTCGATCCAGTGAGAATCAGTTTGGGAGATTCTGTAGCAGGGAATATAAATTCTAACCACAGGAGCCTTGTTTAGACTGAGTCCATAGAGGAGAAAGTAACCCGGTAACAAATAGGCTTCCTTTAATGGTGGACTAGTATCTAGTCTTCCAGGTGCTGGTGTCCCTCCCTTATCCTTCAAGACAGCTCCAAGCCACCCCCACACTGGCGTATCCTATGTCCAAATTTGCAATTCAGATAGATGAATTTTTGGCATTATCACAGCACAAGACCTATAAACCTGTTGTCACTGAGACCCCATACATTTCTGGAGTTTTTTGAACAGTTACGAACTTTCAGAAATAAGATTACCAGGCCTTTCTTCTGAGGCACCTATGGGCAAATTCAAGCAACCAACCTTTTTGGTTAGCAGTGCTTAACCATTTGTGCCACTCAGGGACTCCTAGAGACATCTATACTCCTAGATTAACAGCATGGCTTTCCATAGCTTTAATTATTTGGCTGTGCCCATAACTTGCTCACTCCCCAAGAACCTCCTGGCTTCTCTCATTGGGGAATCTTGCAGAATTCTTAATTTAGTCGACCCTTCCTACTTTCTGAATGGGGCCACAAATTCAATAACCTTTCTTGGATTTTGCCATTAACTGATCCTCGTTTACTTTCTTCAATCAGGAATTCATTGTACTCTATACTGAGACTACACCACCCAGATTTTTTTTTTCACCCAGATTTTCTTGCTGCTTTGGATTTCTTTTGCTCAATATGATTTAAGATGGAAGCAATGTTATGCTGAATTTGATGTCATTATCAATGTTTATGTATCAAATAAAAAAAGCATGAAAATATGTAAAAACAAATAAACAAGCAAAAAAAAGAAAGAAAAAGAAAACCCAAAACACAAAGATATATATATATTTAAATCACTAACAGTGAAAGGTTATAACTCTATCCATACTTGAAAGATCAACTATACACAAAAAATAAGAAAAGATATGAATAATTAGTAACATTAATCTAACAGCTTTAATTCAAACTTCAATTATTTTCAAACAACCCTGCTCAGAAGGGGAAGAGAAAGTGTCTGAACGTTATAAAATGTCAGAGCCTTGTTTTCCTTTGGCTTGTCTAACTTGGAACCTTTGTACTTTGCTCAAAAATTTCAATGCCAAGTTTTTGTTATAGTTTTTTCCTAAAGCCATTTTGAACCTATCTGCAATGTCAAGGTTTTGCTTATTTAAAGTCTAAGAGTTCAAAATTTCACAATCTTATTAAAAGTTAGCCCTAATATGACAAGTCATCTTAAAACTTTACTTTTCAAAAGCCCCTATTTATACTCAGATTAAAGGTTGCCAAAATATAGTCTCAATTAAATTACATTACCAATACTAAGCACTAAACTGTTTTAAAAGTTACTTTTAAGATTGTAGTTGGGTGTTCAAAAATGCATTCACTAATTTGTTTTCAGATATGAAAAGAAATAAAGCCTCTTTAATGAAATATTGACTTCCACAGTGGGTTAAGTATTTGACTGTTAACCAGAAGGCCGGGGGTTCAGACCCACTAGCCACTCCAAAAGAGAAAAATGAGGCCGTTTGCGACCATTAAGATTTAAAGTCCTGGAAACACTAGGACACAGTTAAACTCTGTCCTTTAAGGTCAGTATGAGTCAGAATTAACTCAATGACAATGGCTGGGTAATATACTCAATAAATTTATCAATCCATGCCTGTTACAGTCTATTGTATAACACAGTGGAATGAGTCTAACAGCTCAATGAATAAATCTCTATTTCACCATGAAATTTTAAAAGTTTATTAGTTTTTGCTAAGATTTTGAACAGAAAGCCTATTTACGTGTTTCCTCTAATGTTTTCTGCCCTTAAAGGTGCATTAGGATGAAGCATATAACACATATGAGATAATGAAAAGATTAAGGTGGTATTTTGACACAATATTAACTAAAAATGTGGGGTGCATTTTACATGAAACATTTTTAAATGACTTTTTAATAACTTTTTTTTCAATCATTTTATTAGGGGCTCAACAACTCATCACAATCCACACATACATCAATTGGGTAAAGCACATTGTACATTCATTGCCCTCATCATTCTCAAAACATTTGCACCTGGCATCAGCTCATTTTTCCTTTTTAATAACTTTTTTATTGTGAATTGGGTGAAGGCTTTATAGAGCAGACTGGCTTTCCATTTAACAATCCTTACACATTTGGTTTCATGTCACTGACTGCAATCCTTACGATGTAACTTATGTAGTTTCTCCCAGGGAGAAAACCTTCAGACCTAAATGATCTCAAATGCATGATTATTCTGAGGTGTGGGTTACACCTCTTTTAGGCGGAAAACTGAGCTACCAGGTGAGTTTAGCTTCAAACCTGAAGGGTAACTAAGCAGCATAGTCTTGGGGGTTCTACAAGTTATCTATCTAAACAAAAAGGCTGATCTCTTTTTGATGTTGACGTTTGTTCCACATTTTTCTCCCACTCTATCCAGGCCCCTCTACTATGATATCCCTTTCAGAGTAGTTGATAGTGGTAACTGGACACCATCTAGTTTTTCTGGACTCATGGTTGTGAAGACTCATGTTCACATAGTTCATCAGTCTCCTGGACTAATTGTTTCTATGCATCTTCAATTTTCTTCAAAGCCAAATACACGTAAAAAATCTCCTGCCAAATATATATACCAATCTCCATGCATATACTTCTACACCCATTCAGCCTTGCTATCATGCAGAGTACATTGGAAAGTGGATTACTGAAGCTGCAGTGAGGTTAAAATTCAACATGGTCTTTTATCAAGGTTTTTCTGTTTTACTTTGTTGTTGTTCTGTGCGTGTGTGTTTATTTCTATATATGAAAACCAGGGTAAATAAATCTACTGACATTAACTGGATTAATGGTTTATTGGGAGTGCAGCAGAGGAGGGGAAATGGGGAGTTACTAACAATGAGCCGAAAATGTTTTAAAATTGAGTGTAGTGATGACTATACCACTCTTTAATATGACTAAACTATTGAATTGTATATGAATTATACGCTAATAAAACTTTGATTTTTTTAAAAAAAAGTCTTGGTGGGTGTTTTAATTGGATGTTGAACATGAGAATCAAGTCAAAAAATATTGTTACGGTGTGTGTGTGTGTGTGTGTGTGTCCATCCCCAGTTCATACATTTGTGGGTTTACTCCCAAACAAAATGTGCTTTAACATGTCTCTGTGATCAGTGGATGGCTGAAGACAAGGTCTCTTTCAGGTGTCTTTAAAAACAAGCAATAGTGATACCAGGAGGGTATGGGGAAGATGGGGAGAAGAGGGAAAGATGGGTAAACCAACTGCAATGATACACACACACACACACACACACACACACCGGGAAGAACAGAAATCGTGCGGAAAGGAAAAAGCAGTCAGTGTAAGATAATAATAATACCCTGTTTCCCCAAAAGTAAGACATCACCCAAAAATAAGACCTACTTACAGTTTTGCCTCTCGCTGAAATATAAGGCATCCCACCCTCCAAAATAAAACCTCCCCCAAAATAAGGCCCCCCGGAGCTAGCATAACTCTGGACTCTGGACCTTAGCGGCGGGTTCCACTGCTGGCCGCAGTGCGGCCAAAGCAGACAGGAAGTGTGAGGTCTCTTTTAATAAAACAATAAACAATAAACGTGTACCATATTCTTCTTCATAGAAAAATAAGACATCCCCTGAAAATAAGACCTAGTGCAACTTTGGGAGCAAAAATTAATGTAAGACACTGTCTTATTTTCGGGGAAACAGGGTATATTAAGGGGTCACAAGGGTGGGAGGGAGGGAAAAAAGAGGAACTGATATCAAGGGCTCAAATAGAAAGTAAATGTTTAGAAAATAATGATGGCAGCATATGTATAAATATGCTTGATACAATTGATGTATGGATTATAATATGAGCTCCCAATAAAATGATCTTTTAATTAAAAAAAAAAAAGGTCCAATCAAAACAGTGGCCTCTGAAATGTGCTGGGCCAGTTAGATTCAAGGTAGAGAGGTCAGCTCCGGAGGTTATAGTGACTGGGCTTTTGGGGGAGCAGGGGAGTTATAAAGGGATAATCTGCAGACACAGGACAATCACAGGAGCGTATTAAGAAGTTTTAAGAAAACTGATAATGCATTGGTTAGGAAAGTTGTGCCAAGGAATTTTTTTTCTATCATAACAATGCACCTGGATCATTCTTTGAAGGGAGCAAGGGCTATCTTATGAGAATTTCATTGAGCAACTTTACCCCCATATACCCTACAGTCCTGATCTTGCCCCTTCAGGCTCCCTTTTCCCCCAAAACATTCAAAGTTACATTTAAAAGGAACATGATTGGAGTTCTTCGAGGATTCCAAATCTGCCACTCTGGTGTGGTGTAAATTGAAGAACATAAATTTCTTTGGGGAAGGGGTAGAGAGATGGAAACACTGCCTTGAAAATTGTATAGACCTAGATAGAAGATCGCTCAAGAAACAATAACTTCACATTCTGCTAATAAAGGTTTGTATGATTTTGTGCCGATACTTTTTGACTTACAAAAATTAATTTAGGAAGAATTAACAGCTTTACAATACTGATACTTCCAATCCATGATTATTATATATCTCTATATTAACATGTCTTCTTTCATTTCATGCATGCTTTGTTGACTTTATTTCAAGATACTAGATGTTTTGCAACCTCATTACAACATGTACTAGCTTTTAAGTTTGATTTTCCAATTATATTTTGCTAATAGAAAGAAATAAAATGGATGTTGCATATTGAATTGTATTCATGTAGAACCTGTACAAACACCAAGAGACAGTCGTTCAAACATAAGAGGTTGAGTGGCTTCAAACTAAGAAAGGGGATCCTAAAACTCCATGCATTAAAAACAAAAAAGAAAGGTGTGCACCATGATTGCATCCTTCCCACAATATTTTTCCTATCTGTTTATGCTAAGCAAATAATTCACTACATTAAGAATGCATGAAAGCCCATTAACAAACTGCATTATGCAGATGACACAACCTTGTCTGCTGAAAGAAGACTTGAAGTACTTACTGATGAAGCCTACACACAGTCTTCAATGTAGATTACACCTGAATGTAAAGAAAACCCAAATCTTCACAACTGGACTAATAAGCAACAACATGATAAACAGTAAAAAGATACAAGCTGTCAAAAGATGAAAGGATTTAATTTTATGTGGATCCACAATCAATCCCCACAGAAGCAGTCAGTGGTAAAGAACAAAAGCAGAAAAAAAGATAAAGAACAAAGATGTTACTTCGAAGATTAAGGTGGACCTAAATTAAGCCAAGGTATTTTCAACCATTTTGTATGTATGCAAAAGCTGGACAATGAAATAAAGAAGACTGAACAAGAATTCATGTCTTTAAACAGTGTTGGCAAAGAATCGGGACTATACCATAGACTGCCAGAATGAACAAATCTATCTTGGAAGAAGTATAACAAGGATGCAACTTAGAAGCAAAGATGGATAGACATCATATTTTGGTTATGTTACAGAAGTGACCAGTCCCTAGAAAAGGACATCATGCTTGATAGTGGGTCAATGAAAAAGAAGAAGACCTTTAAAGAGATGGACTGACATAGTGGTTCCAACAATGGGCTCAAACATAGGAACAATTGTGAGGATGGTGCAGGACCGGGTGGGTGTTACATTTTTTTGTACATAAGAGTCACCATGAGTTGGAACCAACATCCTGTAGCTTACTTTAGATTTTCTACATATATAATCATGTTTGTAAGATTTATATGTTCCTTTTAAACCCTCAAACCTTTCCATTCATTTCTTACCGAAGGAGCCCTTGTGACACAATGGTTAAAGTGTTCTGCTGCTAACCCGAAGGTCAGCAACTGAAGCCCACATGCTGTCCTGTGGGGAAAAAGACAGTCTAGGAAGCCTTTACAGGCCAGTTCGACTTGGTCCTATAGGATTGCCCTTTGTCTGAATCGAATAGATGGCACAGTATCTTATCGACTGCTCTACTGACTGGAAGGGAAGTAGTAAGGAGCATGTCCTCCTCCTGTCAGAGAAAAACTCAAAATAGAGCCATTATGTATGTCATCAGTTCTCTTACATTTCACTTTATTCCTAGATTCCTGATTCTTTTTAAATTCATGAATTACCATTACCAAATTTTATCATATTATTTTTCTGTATGGCCTGAGATGGTCATAACTTTTATCTTTATTCTGCTAACATAGTAAATTATAATGCTTTTCCAGATGCTAAATCCACCTGGGCTTGTTCCTGGAATAAACTTAACTTGGTTGTGATGTATTACTTTTTTCCATATAATGAGATTTCGTTAGAATTTTTTTCAGCTATATTCACAAAAGTTCTTCCTTGTAAAGTTCTTCTTAGATTCTAGGTATTAGTTATGCTAGCTTCATAAAACAAACTTAGACACAATCCATCTTTTTCTATACTCTGGCAGAGTTAGCATAAGATTGGTGTTAATTCTTCCTTAAATGTTTGAAAGAATTCATCTCTGAAGTGATTTAGGCCTGGAATTTTCTTTCCGGGAAAGGGTCTAATTATGGATCCAAGTTCTTTAAAACATATGGAACTAATCTTTTTTTTTAATTTCTTCTTGTTCTCTTTTGGCAAGGTATCTTTGTTTAGGAACCTCTGTTTCATCCAAGTTGTCAAGCATATTGGCATAACATTGTTCATAATATCTTATTATGCCTTCAATGTCTGAAGGCATTAAACTACTGAGATTGGTAATTTGTACCATTTCTTTTTTTTCTAGATCAGTTTTGTTATTTTTGTTTGCAGCATCATGGATTTTTCATATTATTTATTTTATTGATTTCTGAATCTTTATGTCCTCCCTTCTACTTTTTTTGGGTTTAATTTAATCTTTTGTCCAATACATTGAGATGGATGTTTAAATTATTGATATTCAGTCTTTCCTAATTTATGTACTAAATGCTGTAAGTTTTCTCTCTAGACACCGCTTCAGCTAAACCCCACATATTTTGGTAAGCTATAATCATTATCACTTCACAAAATACCTTCTGACTCCTATTTCTAATTTTATCATTGACCCATTTAGAAGGACATAGTTTATCATCTACAAATTTGGGGGTTTCTGATTCTTTTGAGTTTCTTACCACTAAATTTCACTGTGATCAGAGAAGATAGTCCTTAACTGTTTTACAATTTGAAATTTATTAAGCCTGGTTTTATGGCTCATAATACGATCTATTGTTTTAAAGGTTCTAAATTCACTTGCTGGGGCTGGGCTGGGGTGGGAGTACAAAGCATTCAATGCAATGTTCTTTGATGTCAATTAGATCAAGTT
This sequence comes from Echinops telfairi, assembly GCF_000313985.2. Classification (NCBI taxonomy): domain Eukaryota; kingdom Metazoa; phylum Chordata; class Mammalia; order Afrosoricida; family Tenrecidae; genus Echinops; species Echinops telfairi. Next base: position 3,194,720 of record NW_022103951.1, read on the forward strand.
TTTTACACTTGCTTAAATCTTCATTATCCTTACTAATGTGTTTTTTTTTTAATTTATATTCACACATTTTAATGTTTTGAAGCTATGTTACTAGATGTATACTTAGAATTTCTATATATCCTTGAATTGACTCTTCGTAATTAAACATCCTTCTAGCTAGACATATTATTGTAAAGTCTATTTTACCTGATATCAGCACATTTACAGCAGGACATTTTTGGTTAATATTTGCATGATATATCTTTTTTTCCATCCTTTTACTTTCAACCTTTCTATATAGCCTTTATTCAAGGTATAGGCCAACATACCATGAAATTTCCATCTACTTTTTAGTCTTTTATCTTTAAATAGGCTTTTTCCACATTAATTCTCCCCAGAAGGCAGAACTCCCGTGTTCTAGCATTGCCCTTTCATGTCGTTATTTTTTAACTTTTATTTACCATGGTTTCCTCTAACATTTTAAACTTTTACTTTCATTCTCATCATCTTAAGTAATGTTTAGGCATCATATTTTTCTCATTGTTCCCTTCCTGCCCATCTGTTTATTATCTGCTTTAGAGAATGTCAAATTCTTTTTTTCCTTCCTTCTTGGCCACAAATGAGTTTAGAATGAAATACTGATTATCTTTCACTACATCAAACAAAGTAAGCATGTTTAAACCTAAATGTAATCACTGAATGAAAATGAATAAAAAAATTAATTTAGAAACCTTTATTTTTTTAAAAGTGGGGGGATAATGGCAACTTACTAAAACAGAAAGCAGGTAAAGAGATGCAAGCAAATTTCATGGCAAATAGAAAACATAAAAGGTAATTATAGCAATAAAAAAATCTAAACTGGTTTTCTATAAGTGATAGAGTACAATGAGCTGCTAAATTATAATCTCTTGGTTATTTTTCAAAAAATATACTGCTTACAAGAGAAATAATACCTATAAACTTTTACACAGAAAAGTTAAGAAAATGTGTCAGGCAAATGTGAACAAGAAAGATGTATAGTTATATTTATATCACACAAAATAGATTTTATAAGACAATTAAAGGATGAATTACATCATTTAATGATAAAAGGAAAAATCTGCCAGTAAGATGTACGTAATAGTCTTGAACCTACTATATACTTGACAGTACAATGTATACAAGTGTATCTCCGGAAAGGTGGATAAACAAGAAAAATTTATAAAATTACAACACCATAATGTATATAAAGCTGAAAAAATATTAGTACTAACAGAAAAGAATCCAATAAAAAAATTTACAGGAACAATCTAATGGACTTAAATAGAATGAAACATTTAACACATGAAACATTTATAGAAAATGACCACTTAATACCACAAAACAAATGCAGGTATCCCCTAGTTTTTGAGAGTCTGCTTTATATACCACCACTTTGCTTTTATGAAAGACCTACATTACTATGTATTTTTGCCAAATGAAAGATATATGAAGAGTATTTTTGCTTCGGTGGGGGGGGCGGGGAGGGAGATAAGGATGTTAACATTAAGCAGCATTTTTCCCGGGAACTACACGCAGCACCTCAGCATCAAGCCACTGTAGCTTTTAGCTATGCCTGTGCTTTTTCTGTTAATGCCGTTTTAAGCTTTATGGGTTATTTGGTATGATTTGGTAGTTAAATTTTTGGGTCTAAGAACAGTCAACATATTTTCCCACATACAGGAAGGCTTCAAAAAGTTCGTGGAGAAATAGAATTAAAAGATAATGAAAATTTTCCACGACCTTATAAATTAATGGTAATTGCTCCTGTGCTTTATGCCATTTAGATTTATGAAAGGTTTTACAGGGTTTTTATCCCTGAAACCCTAGTTTCAGATAGCAGGAGGAAACCTGTACCAAGAATTACTATGATCCAATGTTCTTCAATTATAATGCAATAAAATTAGAAATAAATGTTACAGAGATGACAGAAAACAAGTCCCAGAAATTAGAAAACAAACTTAATAATTCCATGGAAAATAAAAGTATAGAAATCAGAATATATTTAGAATTAAAACAAAATATAAAATCAAATCCGTGTAAAATGACAGCTCCCAGCTATAGTTTATAGGTATGTTGATAATTTTAAATGTATACATTATAAAAGTATGGATTAAATATTAATCAACTAGGTATTCAAGTTAGGGCATTTGTGGAATAAATGCAAATAAAGGGAAACGCAAATAAAGGTGGAAAAAATTAGACAAAAAATAGGATAGATAAAAAGAACTATTTGAAAAGATTAATAAATCAGGCAGACTGCTGACAATACTGATTAGAAAAAACAGAAAAAATCAATAAAATTGATTTTTTAAAGTCATGAGATGAATATTTTCTATCCATATTTGAAAACTACATCATGACTACTGACTGGACAACAGTGATTATAACACACCATCAATTGAGTACACACTTTTATTTCAAAGATATTAAAATGCAGGGGGGAGTACATCTCAGAATCTATGAAATATGGTGACATGAAAGTTCAGCAAGGGTACATGATCAATACATATAAGTCAATTCTCATCTGTAACAACTAAATCAAAATTATAACTAAAAGAAAATCATTCACAATGACAACAAAATAGTACAATATCTAGTAATAAATCTAACAAAACTTTTGCATGAGTTTTAAGAAAAGCAGTATAGCACAGCCAAATTCAAATCAACAGTGTTACTAGTAAACATGGTTCTGTGCATGTTTACTCTAAATGTGATGCAAATACAATGAAAATCCAACAGTTTTTCACATAAACTGACAACGCAAACCAACCAAACCCACTGCCATCTAATTGATTCCAACTCAAGTGACACTGTGGGACAAAATGGCACTGTTCCCTTTGGATTTTCGAGGGTGTAAACCTTTTTTTTTTAATCATTTTATTGGGGGCTCATACAACTCTTATTACAATCCATACATCCATCCATTGTGTCAAGCATCTTTGTACATTTGTTGCCCTCATTCTCAAAACATTTTCTTTCTATTTGAGCCCTTGGTATCAGCGCCTCATTTTTTTCCCCTCCCTACCCGCTCCCCACTCCCTCATGAACCCTTGATAATTTATAAATTTTTAGTCTCATCTTTTCCCCTTAGAGCAACTGGTGGGTTCAAACTACTGACCTTGCAGGTAACAGCCCAATGATGCATAACCCACTCTCTCTGTCACCCCAACCCCTGTAAATTGACAAACTGACCCTAAAATGAGCAAAGAGCAAAGTCGCGAAAATAATTCGGAAGAAAAAAAACATATATGAAGAATTCTTAACTTTTTAAAACAATGTTGATAGAGAAGAACAAAGTAAGTAGGAGTCACAATTCCTGACTTTAAATCATAGTATAGAGTCACCAAAATAGCCTAGAACTGACATATGACAAATAGAACAGAAGAGAATTATGAGTTCAGAAGTAACACCACACATTTAACCTCAACAGATTTTTTACAATACTGAGTATTTGGTGGGAAAAGATGACTCTCTTCATTAAATGGCCTGGGAAAACTGGTTTTCCACAAGGAAAAAAAAAAAAGAAACCAGATCCATGCCTCACACCATACACAAAAACAAATTGAAAATGGATTTAAGGACCTTAAATGTACAAACTAAAACCATACAATTCTTAGAAGAACACAAAGGGCAACAATGTTAGACCTAGCTTTTAACAACCAATTATCTAACAATATTTTAAAAGTTTTTGCAAGAGGCACAAATAGCAAAAGAAAAAAATAAAATAAAAATGGGACCTAATTTTATTTCATCAAGACTTTACCCAAAAAGTGAGAAAGACAAGCTATCGACCAGAACATCTCCAGAAATCTTATATCCAAAAAGAACCTAATAACTAATATGTATATAACTCAAACTACTGAACAACAGAAAAGATAATCCCCAATGATAAGATAACCAAAGGACTTCAATCAAAGGCATTTCACTGAAGAGAACATTCAAATAGGGCCACACAAAAACATGATCAGTATCATGAGCCACTAGAGCAATAAACTGTTACAAACGACAATGAAATACCATTTTATTCTCACTAGGATGTCTGTCTAAAAAGAGGGCCCTGGTGGGTCACTATGAATCAAAACCAATGATGGCAGCGGGTTTGGAATCGACTATTTTAGATATTAAAAAAAAATAAATGCTGCAAGAATGTGGGGAAATTGGAATGCTTAGCCATTGCTGGTGGGAATGGAAAATGGTACAGACAGTGTGGAAAAGTGTAGCGGTTATCAAGAAAATGACCCAGTCATGTCCCTCCTAAGTCAATACCCAAAAGAGTTGAGAGACTTGTACACCAATTTACACCACAACACTGCTTACAATTGCCAAAAAGTTAGAATCAACCCAAATGGCCGTTTTAAATGAACCCATAAACAAAATATGGTACATACATGCAATGAAATATTACTCAGCCAATAGAAGTCTTGATACATAATACAAGATGGATAGGGGTTAAATACATTGGTGAGTGAAATAAGTCAATTACAAAAGGACAATTATGTAATTTCACTTACATAAAAAGTGAGAAAAAGAAGAAAAGGCAAAAGTATAGAGACCAAAGTTTATTAGTGGTTGCCAAGAGTGGGGGGCAGAGGGAGGGGGGCAGAAGAGAGGCAAAGAAAAGTTTAATAGTGATTAAGGGTAGGTTTGCACAGCCAATGACTATAACTTGCTATCAATAAAGTAGACACCTGCAAAAAGTTGAATTGGCAAAAGTTGTAGGATACATACATTTATAACAAGGTCATCCCCACCCTAAAAAAAAAAAATTTTTTTTTAAAGAGTTGTTGCTGAGGTCACTAACGTGTAACCAAAAATCTAAAGGAATTGATCCCTCGCTTTGAAGCTTTAGGGTCCTGGTTCTCTTGAGACATCTCAGTTCATTGGCATCTTATGGCACAACAATTGGTCTCTATTCACCTAGAGCAATAGAGGTGAACTCCCCCCCCCCCAAAGACCATTTAGATATTCGTGGGCCATAGAAAATTATCAATTTAAGCCTGCAGTATTTGCTCAAAAATATTTCATTAACTCACCTCTAATGTGATGGCTGGAACTGCTTCTCTTTGGTGAGGTGTGTGAAAAAAGTGTTCTGATTGTTTCCGCAGGCCTTATAAAGTTATAAAGCCCAGGAGCCGGATGTTCCCCACTCCTGGCCTAGAGCAACATAGGAAGTGGGGTAGTCAAAATAGGTAGAAAATACGGGAGATAATGTGTGACTAAATGCCTACATGGAACCAAAACTAGACAGTACACCTAGATATCCTTAGTGAACATTTTGATCAAAGATTCTATAGAAGAATCTTGATCAAAGGGGATAAACTGTAGAACAGAATTTTAAATTCTCATGGAATCTAGACTTCCTGGAACAGTAGAGGCTGTGTGAACACCTGAAAGGATTGCCCTGAAAGAATCTTAAAACCTTAAACCACCCTGAAGTCTTCTTAAAACCAAATCACCAAGCTAATCTAGTAAAACAATGTCTGCCTCAAGCATTGTGCTCTTCAGGCTATCTAGATGGGATTCGAAGTGATAACAGTGACTGGAAGGAAAGACGATAGGAACCTTCAGGGCATGTAGTTAATGGTGGAAAAACAACTCACAGAGGGACCGTGAGAATGATTGCACAACTTGAATAATGTAATCACCGTCACTGAATTGCACTTGTAGAAACTTCAATTTGTGTATATTCTGCTGTGTATATTCCACAAGAAAATAAATTTTTTAAAGATTTAATTATCAATCTATCATTCTTAAAACAGGATTTTTACACATAACAATTTTGACTCATAACAACTCTGTAGGACAAAGTAGAATTGATCCTTAGGGTTTCTGAAACTGTAAATCTTTACAGAGCTGATAGCCTCATCTTTCTCCCTTGGAGCAGCTCGTAGGCTTAAACCACTGACTTTGCAGTTAGCAACCCAATGCTTATCCCACGGTGCCACCAGGGTTCCTTAGTATAGGTATCAAAAACCAAACTCACTGTCACCAAGTCATTGCTGGCTCATCGCAACCCCCTGTGGTTTTCCAAGACTGGAACTGTTTACAGGAGTACAAAGCCCAGTCTTTCTCTGGAGGAGCGGTTTCAAACTGCTGACCCTGAGGGATCACGGCCCATCGCATAACCACTACTCCACCAGGGCTACTAGTATAGGTGCAGAAGAAAGCAAACAGACCAATGAAACCGGGAGAGAAACTAAAATCAGATGTGTATATGTGAAACTCTGTTATGTCTCAGGAGTTGCATTATAAATCAACAGGAGAAAATACGGAACTAGTTGATAAATCTATATGAAAAAGATAAAACTAGATCTCTATATCACACAATAGAAAGATGTTCCAGATGGATTAATGACTCAACTATGAAAAAGTAAACTTTAAAACCTATATAAAAATATGAGTATAGGATAAAGAATTTCTTGAAAACACAGCAAAAGTGAGAAACATTACTACTTTCAAATTAAGAAGTCCTAAGTGAAAAATATCCCATAAACAAAGCTAAAAGACAAGCCTGAGACGGAAAAAAAGATATTTGCAGTGTATGTAACCAGGAAATCATTGGTAGGCAGAATATAAAATAGAATATTCACAAATCTGGAAATGATAACAATCCAACAAAAAAATGAACCAAGGATAAGCACAAACAATCAAAGAAAATGCAAATAGCCAGGAAACACCTGGGGGAAAAAAGACCAAACTCACTAGTAATCTAAGAAATGCAAAATTAAGAAAACAATGAGATAACAACCATATCCAACAAATTGGGTAGAAAAAAAAATCACAATTTAGGGGCAATTAAATGGGAAACTGAAGCACAATTTGGCACTTCCCAGCAAAGTTGACAATGCACAGACCCTTCAACATAGCAATTCTACTTCTAGTATAGTCCCAAGAGAAAGGAACCATGGACAAGGATGATCACAGCAGCATTGTTTGAAATTGCATAAACCTGCAAACCACATCCTTAGGGAGGTATAAACAAACCACAGTATATTTATACAAAATTCAAGAAAATGAATGAACTAGGTGTTCAACCTTCATGGTGTCAAGAATCAAATTCAAATCGAGAGTTCCAAAAGGCTTTTTTTTGTTTCTGTGGTTTATGTTTATAGATATTTACATTAAAAATTAAAACAGGCAGAGGGGGAGAAGGAAAAAATTACAAAGGTGACATTTAGAAAATTGTTCATAAAAATCGTAAACTCAGGTGTGAACATAAACTACATTTCTTAAAAAATATTATTTCTTTTAAAATTTTTCTATTTTTGAAGACAAAAAGAAAAAAGGCTCAATGAATAGGAGTAGCACTGGTTTATATTTCTGAAAATCTCTTGGATGGCGGGCTTAATAGAAGTCAGCTGGATTCCCCTAACTGCTTCTGCAGCCAATTGATTTCGACATCACGAGTCCTGTCACTGTGGGAAAACACCAGTGTACACTAGCTAACCTCGTACAGAGGCCTGAAAGTCAGAACGGCAAATAACAGTACGATTCTAAAAACCGCTTCGATCTCATGGACCTCCTGAAAGAACCTTAAGGACCCCCAAGAATCCCTGGACCACACTTTTAGAATTGCTGATCTGGGGCAGCATGTAATACGGAAAATTCTCCAAAAAAAATCTAAATGAGGCAAGCAGGAATAAAATGACACACAATGTGATACCATTTATATAAAGGACAGAAAATAATACGTGATCTTGTTTTAGGTACATACATGTAAGGACAGTAGTTCTCACTCCCACTACCACTGAGTCGATTCCGACTCACAGTGACTATGGATAGGATAGAACTGCCCCTTGTGGGTTTCTGAGGCCGTAACTCTTTACAGGGGAAGAAAGCTGCATTTTTTGGCTGTGCAGCAGCTAGTGGTTTTAAACTGCTGCCCCTGTGGTTAGCAGCCCTATATGTAACCAGGACCCCTTTAAGGACAGCACTTACTGCTGCTGAAAAGACTGGAATGGGATGGGATAGGGGGTACCCTTTACTTTGATCTGGGAGATTTTACTTCTTTAAACAGAAACAGATATGAAGTATGAAACAAAAACTGGGATAATAGCGGCTTTCCACTAATTCTGAAATATTTCTTCATTTTTAAAAATATTTAACTGTTGGTTTGTTAATTATTATTTGTTTTTTAATCAAATGGTTGTATACTTCAAGGCCGAGTAGTTTACTTACAGTTTACCTCGAGTAGAACATAGTTACAAGAAACCTAGAATTTATAAAACCTTGTTTGGACAAATGGTTTGACAAGAATAAGCATGGGCTGACCATATTCCCATCAGTTACGGTTGGGGGCAGGCAAGGAGTGACAGTTACTGAGCTCCACTGGCTTGATCTAGTGGCCTAATAAGATAAACGTGGAGTGCCTTAATATTTACACCCTTTGGCCAAGAAGCATACACGTACTGATTGAGTGCTTGATTTCAACTGGAAACCTATCCAATTACATCAAAGTCTCAGCACCCAATAATTGAGATAACTGGTTTTGGAGATAATAGCCATGTGCCATGTACTGCTTAAGGACAAAGTAAAATGAGAACCTGTCTCTGCAGTCAGTTTTGAAACCCAACAGAGGTGGTGATCGCACAATACTGGGAATGTATTATATGCCAATGAAATGTTTGCTTTCAAATGGTTATTTTTGTGCTATGTGTATTTTATTTCCATCTTTTAATTTGTTTCCATGTGTATTTTTTTCCATCTTTATAGAGGTATTATTTACCTCAACAATATTAACTCAACTAAATGAAAGATGTTGTTTAGCATTGTTCTGTGGAACAGACAATAATGAATGATATTGGGGGGGAAAGCATGGTGCTATTATCAGCAAGCAAGCAGCATCAGGGAATCGGAGTCCACAAATATTTTCAGTATTGCTGATCATCTACTATGTATAGGATCAATTTGGCCACCACCATGGTGAGTGTGGGGACACTTGTTGGAGATGATCAGTAGGCAAATGGAAATACTGGGTGAAAAAGTGGAAGAGAAGGAAGGGGACAACATCAGGAGAGGATATCTAAGGAAAACTGTTAGAAGATCGACCTTGAAAGAAAACCAACTTTTAGGTGATGGAAAGAAGGACCACAAAAGACACAAAGTTTTTGAACCACAGAAAATGGTTAGGCGACACATCCAATTTGGTACATTTTCCCAGTTTGGGAAATACTGGACTAAGGAATAAATGGGACAGAAAGAAATAAAAGTACTGATGACAGGAAAGAGAAGACAGGTGAGGCTGCTGGAAGATGAGCAGGCCTAGGCATCCTTGTCAAGAGGGGGAGAAGCGACAAGGATTAATGATGCAAGAGGCAACCTCACTGATGGCTCCCCAAGGAAGCAGGTCAGGGTGAAGAGCACAGTCAAAGCAGCTGGGCTTGGGAGGAAGGCAATTCATCTTGCAGCAAAAGAGGACATTCCAGGTGGAGATAGAGGAAAAGCTTAAAGTAAAAGGGAGTAATACAGATGGCTGCCTCTCCTTTTCATCTAAATCAAAGATTAGGTCATCTTTGCTGGGAGTGAGGGATTTCGAGGAGGAGTTGAGGTCTGAGAGGGAAAAAAAAGGTGTGGAATCGCCAGTGTGCACAAACAAAGATGATTAATCAGTGGCGCTTCAAGTCCAAATGTGGTTAGAGAGTAAACATTTTAAAAAAGTAGGGTGAACAAGCTTCTTTTTAAAAAGAAAATTTATACCTCCCTGAAAAACACACACTGGGGGATCCTTTGAGTCAATTCCTACTCATAGCCTACAGGACAGAGCAGAACCGCCCTGTAGGGTTTTCTAGGCACAGTGGTTAGATGTTGTTAGCAGCAGAAAAGGGGTTCAAACCCAGCAGCCAATCTGCAGAACAAAGATATGGCACTCGGCTTGCCCAAAGACTTTTACAGCCTTGGAAACCCTATGTGGGAGTCCCACAGGGTCATTATGAGTCTCAATCAACTGGATGGCAGTGGGGTTTAGGGTTTTAATCTTTCTGGTAGCAGCTCGCCAGGTTTTTTTCTCCCAAGAAGCAACTGGTGGGTTCAAACCCTGACCTTTCCATTAGCGGCAAAGCGCTTAACCATTGCACCAGTAGGACTCCTTGAAAAATACACTAACAAAAAAAGAAAAGAAAAGAAAAGAAAAATACACTAACACTTGATTTATCCAAAATGGTGGGTTGGGTAATTAAGTCAGTTTCCAGAGCATTTTTAACCAATTCTGATGGGAATCAATCTAAAGTATATATTTACCTGTTTTCTTAATTATACAAATTGAGTCTAATTGCACCTTAAACACCCACTGTTGCTGTGCTACAGAGCACTGGTGGTGTAGTGGTTACATGTTGTGCTACTAACCGCAAGGTCAGCAGTTTGAAACCACCAGTCGTCCAGCAGGAGCAAAATTAGGCTTACTAACTCCAGTAAAGATTTAAAGTCTCAGAAACCCATAGGAGCATTTCAAGCCTGTTCTATAAGGTCGCTATGAGTTGGCATTGTTTTGGTAGCAATGTTTGGTTTGGCTATGTTGCTGTGCTGGGATAGTAACCCTGCTATACTATGACATAATAGAATTCTCTCTTCTTATTCTTCTCCGAGCTGTCTTTCCCAGCTGTCAAGACAGGAGTAACAGCTTCTTCTCCCACCTATGTTTACCTTTAACACCTTCATAACCACGGCCACCTTTAACCCCTCAACCACCACTGCCCGCCTTAGCAACTGTCTCCTGCAACCCCTGACTGCTCCCAACTTTTTCAAGTAGCTTTTGATAAACTTGCGAGTTGCCAATTCCCTTGGTCCTTTTCAAACCCGTTACTGCTCAAACCTGTTGCAGTCTAGGAAAAGTAGAAAACCTGAAGCCCATTTCCAGTGAATGCTCATGTTTCTTACACGTGTGCACTCACTCCCTGCCATTGAGTCAATTCTGACTTGGTGACCCTAAAGGACAGAGTAGAACTGCCCTTGTGGGTTTCTAGGGCTGTAACTCTTTATGGGAGTAGAAAGCCCTATCTTTCTCCCCAGGAGCATGCTGGCGGTTTCCAACTGTTGACCTTACACTTAGCAGTCCAACTCCTAGCACACCAGTTTCACCACCAGGGCTTCTTATAGGTCTGCACCAGAAAATTCTAGAGAACAAGTGTCCCACATGTACCACGGGATTTCTGCACCCAGGATTGTCAAGTAATAATCAAAGCATGAGTTAGGAGGCTTGGCTTAGCCAAAAGCCGCAATGATCCACTCTGCAAAGGCAGCAGTTACTTCCATGAGGGTGAAGTGCACCCAGCCCAAAAGGCCACCTGAAAGCCCAACTGCTCGTCTTACTTTTCTTAAACTGCATTCTTAAAAACACAGGACTGGCTGGATTCATTCCTCCTTTTTGTTTCACCCAAAGCACGCATCTGTAATTTTCAACCATGGCAAATTAAGCATTAAAAACCTCTCCCTGTTTCCTATAAAAATGATATCTCTGAGCAAGAAGAGATTTGGGGTGACCCATTAGGATCGCAAAAAGCAGCAACTGTCCAATACAGAAGGATCATCCATTCAGAAAATGGCACCCTCTCACTTCATAACATTCATCACCTTTCTAGTCGCGAAGCTCGCATCAATTTGCTATTCACTCTCCTTTCTTTCTCAACTTTGGAACTCTTCCTAAGCTAGTGGCTAGAGCTAGAACTGCTAAGCGAATACGGGGCATTGATCAGGAGTGTCACCCCTCTGCGATGACAGTCTCTTGCTGCTCCCTCCACCTGGCAAGCAAACTCTTAAGAGTCTATCTTTTTCCAGCCCCACTCCGACCACTCCTCTTGCTACAGCATCCACTAAAAACTGTAAACACTTGCTTTTTGGTTTGGAGATTTTTTTCCTTCAGAAAAAGCCTCATCCTTGAAATGTCCTTCCCCCACCCCACCTCTTCCCACTCATTCTTCCAAAACCTTCTCAAAATGTCACCTACAGTGGGAGCCCTTTCCTGAACTTGGGAGTGGCCACCTTGCCTGGTCCCCCAGGAATTACGGGGTTCTACCTTGCCTGCAGCATTTCACCTGGTCTCATGTACCTCTGGACCACGAACTTCGTACCACGCCAGCATCACCATAACCATCTCAGCACAGCCCACGCCAAGACTGGGCTCCGAGTTTACCAGGAAAAGTGGTAATCAACAGTCTCTCATGAGATAGAATTCAATCTGAAAACTTTGCAAATCATTTCAATACCCTGACAATAAAATCGGCATCCCATTATGTTGGTTTTCAATAATATTGGGGAGGGGGAAGGGGAGAGACCTATACCACAAAAAAATGTCTGTCCTTTTCTTAACCCTGAAAACCAGCATCCAGTAGGACGAGATTCAGGAAAACGTAAATAGTGTTAAGGAGATGCGTTAACAGCCTTAAAAAGCAGCTTTTCAACAAAGTTGTTTCTAAGAAAACGCGACTAAAGACGCCTTCGAAATTTTATCCCTCCGCTTTCGTGTCGTACCGGCTGCACTTTTATCTCCTTCTTACTGAACAAGAGTGGTGAGAACTTTACCATCTTTTTTTTTTTTAATTTATTTATTCAGATACTCGCGGAGGCGATGGGAAAACTACCACATAGCGGGCAGCCTCAGGGCCACCAGGGACTTGAAGTGAAATAAAAATGTCCTGGGGACCCCTCCGCCTTGGGGAGCCCAGATGCCAAGGCTACGTGAGCAAGGCGTTGGGCGCAGGGGGCAGAGCGCAGCGGAAGCAGCTCTCGAGTCACGGGGCTGCGGCAGGCAGGGCAGGAAGGTGGCGCTGCCGCCGAGGGCTTAGAGCCAGAGCGCTCATCATGGCGGCGAGGGCAATGGCGGCGGTGGGGAGCGA
>NW_022103951.1:3208672-3228196 GCF_000313985.2 Echinops telfairi
CGGCCGCGCCCCGGGGGCCTCCCCGGGGACCTACCGCCTCTCCCAGCCGGTGCTGGCCCGAGTCCCCAGCTCGAGTGGTTTGCAGGCCCGCAGACCCCCCGCCCGCAGTGAATGTTTTTCTACGTCCCCGTGGCTGGGGAGGAGGATACATTTAGCAATCCCTGCTGTCCTCTGCTTTCCCATAAAAAAAAAAGATAAAAATCTTTGAAATAAAATGAAAATGGACTTGCCAGTCTAAAGGGGTGTGTGGGCAAGAGAGGGTAAGGGGTTAACCTAGAACAACTACGCAAGCTGCTTTCAGTTTTTTTAATAAGCCTTCCATCTGAGGAGCTAATTGATTTTGTTAGTTTGAGAAGTAAACAAGGCAAATGTTGCATTTTGACAATGGTTTCCGCTCACGTTGCAAAGACGCGGAATCTTTACTACCTTTTGGCTATCTATGCATCTTTGGGTTTCAGTGTTTGGGAACCTCTACAATTTAAGTCCTGCATAATTGTTTCAAAAATAGGGGATCTTCCAAGTCCTTCCATGAATCTATAAGGTAGCCGAATTGCCTCTCTATCTGTTAAATTGCCTCAACAAGCCTTTCAGTTTAAAAAGAAGGGGGGCCAGGGGTCGGGGGAGAACAGGGAAATTTTTTAGTAAACAAACAGCATTTATCAACTCCAAAAAACGTGCATTTTGCTTTTTCATTGGTTTACATTTCTGTACGCTGTCCACACTGAGCTTGGGACACAAACTGTTGAAAAGTCTGAACTACTGAAAAGTTAGTGTGGTCTTATCCAGAATCTGACATGCTGTCTACGTCAAACCTAACCCATCACCCTGGAGGTCACCTCATAGTAACCCTATGGGGAACAGGAGAACAGCTCCATCGGGTTTCCAAGAGGGTACTTTTGGGGCGGCAGACTGCCTGGCCATTCTCCCCAAGAAGCCATGATGAACTACAACTGTCCACTTTTCCATTACCAGCTATGGTATTAACCACACGCGCGACGCCATCAGGGCCCCAATACATCTTTAGTATAGCACCAAATACCACAGACGTAATCCAGGATACACACATGATAAAGTAAATAACATACTGGTGTGAAATCTCTTTAAGATCAGAATACAGGAGTGCATACGTATTCTAGTTTACAATCATAACACTCCCAAACTCCCAGAATGCAAGCTGTTGCTTTCTCACAGGCATCTGGCAACCAGGCAAGACTTCTGAGAGAGGAAAAACAAAAGTTAACAGTAAGAAATCTCTGAGCACGCACTGCATAGTCATTGTCCTCTCAGGGCTTAAGCTTTGATGGCTTCTCAGGTGATTACATTTCATTTCAAAAACGACCCCTGACAACATGTCTATGGTTTCTAGAAAATTCTGCTAGACGGATACGGATTATTTCACAGAATGGTGCCTAAAATGAGGCAAGAGGTCTTCAAAGAAAAAATGAGAAATAGTTCAGGTGCCCACATTAATATCATGCCCAAAACAAAACGGATTACCTGTGCTTGCTTTCCAAAGACCTTCATGGAAGGCTATCGGCCGTCAAGAACTGGTCTCACACAGCCAGCCGCGTTCAGCACACAAACCTCCTGTCCACGCTCTCAGCTGTTACCCCACTGCTACCAAACACTTGGGAGTCCCACCAGTACAGCTCCTAAGGCGAGACTGGCAAAGGCGCATCAAGGGAACGGATATTTCTTCAGTTTAAGAGGTCAGAAGTAGTTGAGGCATTGGTATGCTCAAATAGCCCTTTGTCGTTATTTTTATACAGTGTTACTTGGGCAGGGAGCAAGGAAAAGATAGCCTTGTTCCATCGGTTACATTAGATAAGCCTTTATTAAAGTCCGAGAAAAGTTATTTTATAGATGATTAGATAGATGAAGTCAGCTATGTTTTTATGAGTTTATAAGAAAGAGAATGTAGTTTGTACTTCCAATCCACTTATGAAAGGCTATCAAAAAGAGTCTTTAATAATTTAAAAAAAATAGTCTATAATAAAAATCCGCTTTGGGGAGATAGGTACCAGTCCCTAGAAAAGAATGTCATGCTTGGTAAAGTAGGTCAGCAAAAAAGAGCAAGCAGGAGATGGATGGGCACAGTGGCTCAAACAGTTACAATGAGAATGACGCAGGACCAGGGAGTGTTTCATTCTGCGATACAAGGGGTCCTTGTGAAGAACAGTAACAAACCACCTAATAGGATAAGATACCCTGCCATCACGTCAATGCCAACTCACAGTGACCCCATAGGCAGGACAGAACTGCCCCTGGGAATTTCTGAGACTGTAACTCTTTTTTTTATTACTATTAGACGATCACTTTTTGGGGGGGCACTTACAACTCATAACAATCAATTGCATCAAGCATATTTGTGCATATGTTGCCATCATTTCTTCCTAAACATTTACTTTCTACTGAGCCCTTGGTATCAGCTCCTCTTTTTTCCCTCCCTCCCCCCACCCTCGTGACCCCTTGATAGATTATAAGTGATTATTATTTTCATATCTTACACCGATTACTGTCTCCTTTCCCCATGGCTTCTGTAGTTCAGCCCCCTGGAGGGTGTGGTTATGTGTCAATCCTTGCAATCAGTCCCCCCCCTTCCTCCCCTCCACTCCCCACCTTCCCCTACCCTTCTGGTATCGATACTCCCATTCCTGTTCCTGGATTCCGTGTGTTGTGACCTCTTATCTCTTATCTGTACCTGGGCACATGGCTCCAGTCTAGCCGCACTGAAAGGCAGAACTGGGGTCCTGATAGTGGGAGGTGAGGAAGCCTCAAGGAACCAGAGGAGTACTGTGTGTTTCATGGGTGCTATACTGCGCCCTGGTTGACTCATCCTTTCCTTGTGACCCTTCTGTGGGGGCATGTCCCATTGTCTACAGTTGAGTTTTGGGTCTCTGCTCCAGCCCTCCTCATTCTCAACAATATGGTTGTTGGTTTTGTTTTTTTTCATTTGTTTGTCTGTTTGGGGTCTTCTGATGCCTGTTACCCAGACCCGATGACACCTCTTGATCGCACCGGCTGGTGTGTTTCTTCCACGTGAGCTTATTGCTTCTCTGCTAGATGGCCACTTGTTTAAGCTTTTAAGGCCCCAGGCGCTCTATCTTTTCATAGCCGGCACAATCTGCTCTCTTCACCACAGCTGTTTATGCACCCATTTTGTCTTTAGCGATTGTGCCGGGAGGATGAGCATCACAGAACGCCAGGTTAGAACAAAGTGTTCTTGCACTGAGAGGGGGCATGAACAGAGGCTCAAAGTCCTCCCACTACCTCGAGATTGTAACTCTTTATGGGAGTATGAAGTCCAGTCCTTCTCCCCCAGGGCAGCTGGGGGTTTCAAAGCTACTGACCTTGCAGTTAGCAGCCCAACATATAACTACTACACCACCGGGGTTCCTTATAAGATAGTCATGATAAAGTGAAGACATACAACATAATAGCAGAGAGAAAAAAATCATCTAATGAGATAATAAAATACAAACTATAATTTCTGGAAATGGTTGCCTTGGCTTCCACCCGGCATCTTGCATCTAAAAGGACTTAATCCATACTATTTTGTATTTATCCTTTGATGACTATATTAGTATTAGAGGGTCTATAGCGTTCTGGGCTAGCAGAACCTAAAGAACATGGAGTGCTGGCCCAGGCGGGGGTGGGGGGGGGGTGTCCAAATAAGGAGACTGTATGAAACAGAATAAAAACTATCTAAAGAGCTTTCATTTTCTCACTGAAATCAACACATAATAATGGGGAATTTTTATTTAGGGAGATTGAGAGCAGAACATTTCAAAAGCGTATGTCTGCTATGCATACAAAATAGCTAGTTCCAAAGGAGTCAAAGGACTTCTGATTATGTGCTAAAATTTATTTGTTCCTTCAGAGCTGTTAATATATATCAGAGAGTTAAAAGCATCTATTCAAGGTCTTGACAGTATTTTATTAACAACTAAAATGCCCTGACATGTTTATAAGTCCTTGAGCCAGAAACAATACGAGGCCGTTCAATCCTTTTTTCCAGTGAAAAACTAGTCAGAAAGCACAGTTGTTGATTTTCACTTCACATCAGACTGATGGGAATCCAAATAGCAGACTACAAATTGTTCGTTTATGAGAAAACATAGACCTTCTTCGGTAAAATTGTGGAAATTCATAAAATTTTACACCCAAGACGTTGGAAATTATTTACCTTCCCCTAGAAAGGGCCCTTGGGGTCCTAGTGGCATAATGGTTAAAGCACTCAGCTGATAACCAAAGTCAGTGGTTTGAACCCAGCAACTGCTCCTGGGGAGAACTAAGTGGCAAACAAAGAACGTCCCAAAAGATTCTAAACCAAAGGTATTGAGTCAATTCTGATTCATGGTGACAGAGTAGAACCACTCCTGTGGGTTTCCAGGACTTTAAATCTTTATTGAAGCTAACTTTACAGAGCAGATGGTGGGTTTGAACCTTTGGGTCAGTAGCCGGCATTTTAACCACTGTGTCACCAGGCTCCTCCATAAGGATAATTAAACCATTGTTATCAAATTAATTCCAACTCATACTGACCCTGTAGAATTCCCACCCAAACCCCCTGCCATCAAGTCAATTCCAACTCATAACAATTCTACTGGGCAGAGTAGAACTGCTCCCTCAGCTTTCCAAGGCCATACATCTTCAGGGGAGCAGGCTGCCTCAACATTGGGCCATGTGGTATGGCTGGTAGGTGGGTTCGAACTGCTGACCTGTGGAAACCCTAAGGGGCAGTTCTACTGTGTTGTTTTGGGTCACTATGAATCGGAATTGACTCCACAGCAGTGAGCTTAGTTTGGGTTTGCATTTTTCTTTTTTGTTTTGATTTGGTAGGTGTGTTTTTTTGGGGGGCGGGTTTAGAAAACCCTAGATTTTGAACTAAGACTATTCTATCAAAGGAAGACATTTATCTTAGCCTTGCCACTTGATATTTAAATTATCTGAACATAAGCAAACTGCATTATTATTCTATTGGGGAATTATGTTGGCTATAATTAATACCAAAAAAGAAATTTAAAATCTGAATCTTAAATCACACACCTCCCCCAAGGAAAATAACTAACAGAGTTTTCCACACAAGTCATCCATTGAATAAAACATTGTTTAATTCCTGAAAATCACCAGCAGGTATATTCTAGCTTATGGATTGTCGATCTCCACACAAACTAGCACCACTAGCAAAGTGAAAAATCATTACATAAGGAATGAAAAAGAAATCAATAGAAACAAACAGTAGCAATGAGTGTGCTGGCCCCCAGAAGAGAGCCTCTATATACAATTTCCACACAAAAAAGGAGAATCTTGGAAAAAACGGTTGCTTTCTAGGCTCTATCAGGAATGTACAAGATGAGCCATGAGCATCTCTTCACACCAGAAAATAAGCAAAAATCAAAGCTTACCAGGAAAGTACCAAAAGGTCTCAGGAGTCGGTTTGAAGGGCTTCCAGCTAGCTAAAGATGACATGATTTGAAAACGGAAATAATAATAATAATTACTACAGATTGAAACCCATCACATATGTTCAAATTCATTTCCTTCCTGATAACAAGCAATGTTCAGCATATCTTGTACTATTAATAACGCTACAATTTCCCTCATCTGAGAATGATCCTTGTTTTCCTATAGAGTAGTCTTTTTTCTCATTCAGTTGTAGAAATGCGGGCTACATTTTATTAATCCTTTGCTTGTTACAGATGTGATAAATATCATCTCCTTGGCTGCTGCTTGTCTTTTCAAATTTATTCAGGCTAAGGTCGTTTCTCAAATCGCCAGTCATGAAGTTAATTAGAATCGCCTGGGGAACGTTTCAACAGCACCATTACATGGGCAGGTCCCGCTTTCAGAGATTCTGATTGTATTTGCCTGGGTGGGACTCCAGTACTGACATCTATGATCTTTGGTCAGTTCCTCAGGAGATAGGATATCAAAGTTGAGAACCTTGACTTTGGTGTGCTACAACTGCTGTTGTTCCGTGTCCTTGAGGATCCATTCCTATTCAGACTGACCCTACCTGCCCATCCTCACCACCATTGCTACCTTTGAGCCCATTGTTGCAGCCCCTGTGTCAATTCAGCTCATTTGAGATGGCAGCTAGAACTATTTTACAGTAGAATAGAAAATGGAGTTCCTCCCAAGTAGTCAAGCTGCTAAAGTTGCTTTACTTCACAGGGATGGAGACCTGAGACAGACAATGAAGGCAGGTCACTTGCTGAAAATTAGCCGAGGGGGTAATCGATCTTTGTCTTATGGAACACTGCCTCCTCAAAGCAGCTTCAAACTTAACAAAGGAGATGGATGGGCTTAACGCCTTTGGAGCCTTCGTTTAATGAGATGGCACTATGCAGAATTCAAGGAAGCCACTACAAGCATCCATCAGTTAATTGGAACACAAATCAAGGAAAATGGGAAGTTGTCAAAAATGAAATACAGTGCCTGGATATCCTAAACATTAGTGAGCTGAAATGGACTGGTGTGGACCATATTGAGTCCAAAATCCTTTGGTCTACTATGCCAAGAACAACATATTGAAGCTAAATAGTTCATCATTTCAAAGAACATTCGGAGATTTATCCTGAAATCTAATGCTGTCAGAAATAGGGTAACATCCATCCGCCTACAAGAAAGTTCCAATGATAGGCTCATAATTCAAACGTATGCACTGACCAGAACACCAAAGACATAGAAATTGGCATTTTAATGAACTGTGGCTGAAATTGTTCGTTTTCTCAATCCAGATGTATTGATAATCGCTAGTGATTGGAATGTGCAAGTTGGAAACAAATAAGGTTTAGTGGTTGGAAAAATACAGCCTTGGCGATAGAAACAGAACTGTGGATCACGTACTAGCATTTTTGAGTATGGCTGACTTATGAATCAGAAATACCCTTTTTCTTCTTTGTTGTTATTGCTGTAAATCTTTTTTTAAATTTATTAAATACTTTTATTGGGGCTCTTACAGCTCTTATCACAATCCATCCATCCATCCATTGTGTCAAGTACATTTGTACTTATGTTGCCATCATCATTTTCAAAGCAATTTCTTTCTGCTTGAGCCCTTGGCATCAGCTCATTTTTTTTCCCCTTTCAATGATGCAATTGAAGACTAAATATGTGGACCTGGCCAGGTAGATTACACAGGAATCAAATCAACTACATCTGCATGAAAAGGCAAAGGTGAAGCTCAACTTCACCAGCGAGGATGAAGACAAGGGCTGACTGTGAAACAGAAATTACTTATGTGCAAATCCAAAGGGAAGCTGAAAAGAGAAAATTAAAGCCAAGCCCCACAAGAGCAAAAAGGGCAATCTTGAATACATCCTGCCAGAATTTGCAGGCTCATCCCAAGAATCAATTTTAAAAAAAATCAGTTTTCAGATTTCATCTTTTTAATCGGCTCTATGAATAACATTCTAAATTCTACATGCAACACAACAGAAATTTTTTATCTTCCAGTATTAAAAAAAAAAGACATCCACAAACTTTTTAAAGCTCTTCTGTTGTAATCAGGTCAGGGTTGGTGATTTCACTGTAGAATGTAAAAAACAGCTCTAAGTACTAAATGTTTTTGATGCTGACTTCTCATAGGTACATCAGGAAATTTCTAACCTGATAAAAAAAAAAACATTGTGTACAAAAGTTTTTAGATGTCCCTAGATAGACAGTAATTTTTTTTTTGGCCTGGCTGATTTTTTTGCCAGAATAATATTGAGTGTTCAAACTAAAAAACGGGTAAAAGAGAAAAATAGCCAAACTTCAAAACTTTTAAAGACAAATTCGGGACATTTGTAGTCTGAGTATTTTACTTTTCAAAGGTCTTTTTAGTTTGAGCACTCAGGATTATTCTACCCAGAATTAATTTGACCGAAGACCAGAAGAACTGTGAGAAGACTTCAAGAAGAATGTGAAAGATCATTTAAAATGCAGAAAAAAGCCAGTACAGATAGAAGTGTCTGGATGTATGTGTACATACATGTACATGCATGCACATATATGTACATGCATGCACATATATTTATAGAAGACACTTCTCAGAATAACCCAGTATTTGACAATTCAATTAGTAAATTACAGTTTACAAAATTCATATTCTGTGTCCTAGTGAGATGAATAGTGTCTGGAGTCTCTACTAGTCAGGCGCGGATGAGAAAACAGGAAACTAAAGTCTCAGGAAAGAAACTAGTCTCCAGCTTAGGTGAGTCATAGCTTCCATCTATCGGAAGAACTAGATGATGCCTAGCTACCATTCCTGACTGTTCTGATTGGACCCACAAGAGATAGATCCTGATAAAACAGGAGAAAAACGCGGAACAGAATTCAAATTCTTAACAAGTCCAGACTTGCTGAACCAGTTGAGACTAGAGGGCTCCCTGAGACTATCATCCTGAAAAAGACTTTAAACCTGGAACCGAACCTATAACAATTGGCACACAAAGGCTTTATCACCCATGAGTAGGGTGCTCAATTAAAAATCCTATATGAAATTAAAAGAGCAAAAATTACTCTAAAGCAAAGATGAGACGATAAAGGCAGAGGGAAACAGGAATATTGGAAATCAATCAGAACACAATTAAAGAGAATGTTGACATTTTGTGGAAGACGTAATCACTTTGCCACTTGGATTAATTGCTAGGCACCATAAATGGTTTGTGCTCGACTATACGCAGGGTCACCATGGGTTGTAATTGACTGGCAGTCATGGTGTTTTTTACCAGCCTAAAAGTTGGGGGCTGAGGTAGAAAGGTCTGGTGATCTGCTTCCGTAAAGATTATAGCCAAGAAAACGCCTATAAAGCCGAGCTCCTCTGTAACACTTGCAGTCACTCAGAGTTGTAATCACCTTGACGGCAATGGCTTTGACTTTTTTGTTGTTCTTTCTTGTAAGACTTTTTTTTTTTGGTCTGGTCAACTCCCTTCCTATCTCTTAATTGGCTTTGATTAAAAATGTTTATGTAATATTTTTTAAGTTCACAAAATTTTACAACACCTGATAGTATTTTTTTAAACGACATCGAATCTATAGATCTATTTGGAAAGAATCGGTACCCTTACTGTGTCTTTGTATTCATGAATATGAGCTAGTACCAGGAATAGTCGCTGTGGAGCTGATTCTGACTCATGTTGGCCCACGTGCTCAGGAAGGTTTTCTTTCAACGGCCGATTTATCTTTTCTTCTTCTTCTTTTAAAAATTTTATTGGGGTTCATACAGCTCTTATCACAATACACGCACACATCCACTGTGTCAAACATATTTGTGCATTTGTTGCCTTCATCATTTTCAGAGCATGTCCTTTCTACTTGAGCCCATGGTATCAGCTCATTTTTCTTCCCCTCCCTCCCCCACCCAGGCTGATTTTTCAAACTGTTGTCCTTGAAGTTACAGCCCAAGGCGTAACCACTTCGCCACTTTTTCACCAAGTTTTCCCTGCCGTGCGGTGGACTCTGGTATACCGTCGGTTCTGACCTCACAATTGTTGTTCCAGCCTATGGTTACAACCACCGAGTCAATTCACCTTATGCAGGGTCTTCCTGTGTTTCAGGACCCTGGTGTCCTAATGGTTTCTCTGCTTTTTAATCACAAGGTCAGCAGTTTGAAACCACAAGCTTCCGCAGGAGGGTGAGCAAAACCAGGCTTTCTATTCTCTTAAAGAGTTACAGTCTCAAAAAAAAAAAAAAGAGTTACAGTCTCAGAAATCCACAGGGGCACTTCTACCTTGGGGATCACTAAGAGTCGACATCAACTTGATAGCAGTGAGTTTAGTTTGGGGTTTGGCTCTACTTTACCTTGAACGATGTCCTTTCCGGGAATTCATAACGACCTTAAAATACAAGTACGTAATCCCTTATCCAACGCCATTTGTGCCAGATGTTTCCAAATTCACACTTTAAAATTTTTCAAAGAGAAATACAAGGAGGTAAAAAAAAATAGTAGAAGCAATATATCAACATATCCTCCATCTAGGTCTACACATTTCTGAAGGTAGTATTTTCCATCTCTCTACCCCTCAAAATGGAGTCTGGGTTATGAGTTGGGCTCCCAACCACGTCAGCAGTTCTAAACCACCATCAACTCCACAAGAGAAAGATCAGATTTGTTCAGCCCGGAAACCCACCCCGGCACTTCTACCCAGTCTTAAAAGGTCGCTGTGAGTCGGAATATATATACATACCTCTTCCCAGAGAATTGTGATTTTCACCACGTCAGAACAGCCGATTTGGCACCCACGCCGAACTCAGATGTCCTTTGAGTCCGAGGAACCAAAAGAGGTCTGAAGAGGCGGGTTGGGAGCTGTCGTATGACAGAGGGACGGTTTCCCAATGAAACTCTTATAGGACAGCCCTTGCTACCCCGGAAGACTGCGCAGGTGCTGTGTCACATGGGGAAAATTCCTTGACGCAACTTTCCTGACCTTTTAAAGTAAAAATGTCTTCAGAACAAGCACCTATGATCGTGCTTCAAGAAAAATCTTATCAAGATGATTCCTTTGCAGTCCAAAGAATAGTCATGTCATTTTCTGAGCTGAACTTTCTGCCTTGAATTTAACTGACCCAGTAGATTTCCCCTACCCCCACCCTTTTTAAGGCACCCGAAGGAGGCTAAGTGTGTATTACTGAGAGATCTTGTCTACAACCATCCACTGATCGCAGATGGCGTAAACACGTTTTGTTTGGAGTAAACCCAGGCATTATAAACTGGAAACTTAGCATCAACACTTTTTTACTTAACTCCCTTACCATGCATTTCTCATCTATTATGCAACACCTCTAGAGGCTGAAGCAGAACCCTGGAATTAAATACATTAATATTTTTTGCAATGAAATTTATGAGCATTCCACTAAGTGGGATAAATTAGGACTGTACACAGCCTCACACAGGGCTCTGCTGCCAATACTTCTTTGGCAGCCAATGTGTTTTTAAAAACTTTGGTTTTCAGGGGTTTTTTTTAATTTTAGAAGTATAATGAAAAGGATCAGGAAGAGTCTGTCAGCAGGTTGGTGCTATATCCTGTAATCTTGCGGGTTTCTCTTATTAATTCCACAGTTTGCACAACCCCTTTATCGTACGAAGGTAATCAAAGGCCCTGTAAATAACAGCCAGTTCAACTCTTCCTCTTGAATCTTTGTTATATTTGTTTGTTTGCCGATTTATTAGGGCCCTGCTGGTGTAGTAGGTTATGTGTTGAGTTGCTAGCTGTCAGCTCAGCAGTTCGTACTCACAGGCAATCCACTGGAGAAAGAGGAGGATTTCTGCCCCCATAAAAATTTATAGCCTTGGAAATTCTACTCTGTCCTATGCGATCTCGTTGAATTGGAATCAACTCAATGGCAGTGAATCTTTTTTTTAGTTGGTTGGTTAGTTTGATTACACTGGCCGGGACAAAGTTGAAGGAAAGTAAAGATGGTAGGTATCCTTAATTTGGTTCTACCTTTTAAAAAATGCTTCAAACGTTTTATCATTAAGGATAAATTTTATAGGTTTTGGTAGCTAAATTTTCGTCAAACCAAGGGGGCTTTCTTCTAGCCTTAATTTGCTAAGAACTTTCATCAGGAGTTAATATTGAATTGAAATACTTTTTAAAAAATAATTGCTATCTTATTGTTTTGAGGATTAATAAAAAGACATTATGAACAATTTATATATGATTTTCCATGGACGTACCCAGATTCTAAAATGGAATGGGGTCATAATTCTTTTCTAAATTCCAGTGACTTTCCAGCTTTAAATTTGGAGGCAAGTTTTCCTTAAGAGCTTATGAAGTACCAATACCTCCAAATGTTGATCAGCTGTTACATCAGAAATCTCACTAATTCACAAGGTAATGTCACACACACTACACACTCCAATCCTCAGCCTTTCATAGTATATAAAAAAGTTATCAGGAAAATCTAGCTCCCACGACCAAAGGTGTTACAGAATGCACAGTTCTGGCAAGTAAGCCACAATCAGGAATGGTTGGCAGACACACTTCTACTAGGGGGAAAATCGTGGTAACGTAATTTAAAATCTTCAAGTCATACAAGTGCATTATGGTGATTCTAAATTGTCATTTTGTATTAAGGATACAAAATCTTCCCCGATCCCATGGAATATCTTGGCACCTAAGACAGTCGAATTTTCCCACCATTCAATATCCCACTCTTTTCTGGTTGTATCAAAAAATAAACAACCAGTAGATTATTTCAAGTCTTAAAAAAAAAAAGGCGGATTTATACTTATCAAAAAATGGGATGAAGTGGGATTTCTTCCTTCTAAAAAACATTTTTAAAGCTACTATAAAACTTGCATTTACATAATAGTTGATAAAAAAACTACTCCTCTGGATTGTACAGGAAGGGAGATACAGGGTCCACTGATAAGACATGGCAAACAAACATCAATCCAACTTGGATTCTTTCTCCTGCTTCATCAGAGGCTGGACAATAATTTTTCATTGTCTCTAGCTTGGCAGGTAAATCATCTTTAGTTTCTTTTTTTTTTTAAATCATTTTGTTGCCCTCATCATTCTCAAAACATTTGCTTTCTACTTGAGCCCTTGGTATCAGCTCCTCATTTTTCCCCCTCGCTCCCCTTTCCCCCTCCCTCATGAACCCTTGATAATTTATAAATTATTATTACTTTGTCATATCTTACACTGTGTGACGTCTCCCTTCACCCACTTTTCGGTTGTCCGTCCCCCAGGGAGGAGGTCATATGGAGATCCCTGTAATCCGTTCTGGTTAGCCACTTCAGTCTGTTTTCCCTGTACTCCCCCTTTTCCTTTTTTTGCTTGAAGATTTATCCTTTCCTGCTGCCTTTTTTGGCCGTTCTCCACTTCTGCAAGGGAAGGTTTCCCTTACAATCTCTTCTTGGGCTCCTCCTTCACCTTCCTCTCAGGCATCTTGGCTTGAGGGGAGGGCGTTTGCCGGATGCCTGCGGGGAGGGGTGAGCTTGGAACGTTCCTGAAGCTTGTTGCCTGGCTGCTGCCAAAGCCTGCAGCCCGGTTGCTAAAACCAGCAGCAGCGGCCTTGAGAATACAGACAGTTCTTTTCCTTTAACCTACCTACTCAGGTAGGCGTTTGCTCTAACAGCTTTTCTGAAGTTAAACTAGCCATGCATTTTTTGGTTAAACTCTACCTGATAAAATAATCTTGATAAATTACCGTAACAGATAATAATAAAAAGGAATGCTATTGAACTCTTTAATAAAAAGCAATTTAGTAGCATTCCCTTTTAATAGCTTTTCACTCATCTATAGTTATTATTGTTACATCGATGCTTATAAATACTAGTCTGTCATTTTCTTTCTATGTAAGACCTTTTTCCAGTTTTGAGACCAAAGTTAAATTAGCTTCTTTAAAGACTTCAGCAGCAAAAAGCATCATAAAAGAAAACCCTGAGCTGGCCCCACCCAGAGCCAAACTGACCCCCTCCCTAGAAGTATGTGCGAAAGGGGCCGACATGTCACACCCACACGAAGCAAACCAGGAAGGGAAAAGAAAGAGACAGCTGGCTCAGACCCCATACTGGGACACCAACTCCGGAGGATGATGTCCCTGCACGGAGCTGCTAAGGCACAGAGAGGACTGTAGGGCCGACAACCGCTCATGACATGTTGTCCCCTTACTGGAGCCTACTGCGACAGAGGACAAGCCTGGGGACACACAGCAGGGAGGTAGTATGGTCTGAACTCCCTCAGCAGGGCAATCCAAGAAGGGAACATAACAGATCAGCAACTGGAGCAAAGTCAAGCCACAAAGCCCCTAAAGAGCCCCCAAAATAGACTTTAGGCTAGGAGGGGCAGCTCCCAACATTCCCCCAGGACCAGGGGGAGATACTCATAATGGTCAGCGGACAGACCTGGAATTATGCATGGTTTTTTTCCCTTTTTTGTTCCTTTTCTTTTTTTCATCTGTTGTTTTCTTATTGTTTGGTGTATGTCATTGTTGGTTTGCCTACTTATATAAGACAGGCATGGGAAGAAAGCTCTGGGAGAAAGCCACAGGACCCATGGTCCCGTGGGGTCTTGTGGGGAGATGGTGGGGGTGAAGGGTGTGGTGAGCAAACAACGCAATAGACAAGGGAACAACTCGAGAATTAAAATCAACAACAAGGAGGGTGTAGCGTTCCTGTGGGTATTGGAGCAACACCAATCTAGCTGAGAGGAAGTACTAAGAGGAGGAAGTAGGGGGAACGTGATGGTGGGGCAGGAGGAATGCAAAAGGAAACAGAGGAAGGATCTAGGAAGCAAAGCTATGGATAGAGGTATAAGTATAGGTGTGTACATATGTAAATGCATTAATCCATAAATATAGAGGTATTGGCCTATGTGTATATATTTATATGGCAATATACTGAGGTAGTGAACAGACTTCGGACCTCTGCTCATACCCTCCCTCAATACAAGAACACTTTGTTCTAACAACCTGGCATTCTGTGATGCTCACCCTCCCGACACAATCGCTGAAGACAAAATGGGTGCATAAACAAATGTGGTGAAGAAAGCAGATGGTGCCTGGCTATTAAAAGATATAGTGTCTAGGGTCTTAAAGGCTTGACGTTAAACAAGCACCCATCCAGCAGTGAAGCAACAAGCCCACATGGAAGAAGCACACCAGCCGGTGCGATCATGAGGTGTCATCAGGACCTGGTAACAGACATCAGAAGACCCCCAAACAAACAAACAAAACCCCATATTGTTGAGAAGGAGGGGGCTTGGAGCAGAGACCCAAACCCAACTGTAGACAATGGGGCACGCCCTCACAGAAGGGTCACAAGGAAGGGATGAGTCAACTAGGGCACAGTAAAGCACTGATGAAATACACAATAATCCTCTGGTTCCTTGAGGCTTCCTCACCTCCCACTATCAGGACCCTAGTTCTGCCTTTCAGTGCGGGCTAGACTGGAGCCATGTGCCCAGGTACAGATAAGAGATAAGAGGTCACAACACACACGGAATCCAGGAACAGGAATATCGATACCAGAAGGGTAGGGGAAGTTGGGGAGAGGAGGGGAGGAAGGGGGAACCGATTGCAATGACTGACACATACACACACACACACACACACCCTCCAGGGGGACGATTAACAGAAACCACAGGGGAAGGGAGACAAATATGAAAATAATAATAATTTATAATCTATCAAGGGATCACGGGGGGTGGGTGGGGAGGGAGGAGCTGATACCAAGGGCTCAAAAGAAAGTAAATGTTTAGAATACAATGATGGCAACATATGTACAAATATGCTTGATACAGTTGATGGATGGATGGTTATAAAAGCTGTAAGAGCCTCCAATAAAATGATCTTTTAATAAAAAAATTAATGAATGAATTTTAAAAACCCTCTCTGGACCTTGTGTGTGTGTGTGTGTGTGTGTGTTAGGGAATTTTTTCTTCTTCCTATGTGTAGATTCATTCATGGTTATAAGTTAAGTTTGCTTTCTACTGCCTCTTAAATTCATTTGTCTTAGTCTAGAAAATTTCCTAGTGCCTAATGGGTGTTTCAATGTATTTCTATAAAGTGATTCATACTATTTACCTGAGTTCTTTTTTTTGATGCCACAGAATTATATTTATTGATATATATGAACAACAGATGCACAGTTAACAACAGCCAAAAACCACATGCAAACAAAACTGTTCCCATTTTAAAAAAATAACTGTTTGGAAATTTCATTTGCCAAGAAAAAATTCTGAAAGGCTATACTACAAAGTTTTGGAAGTAGTTATCTCTGAAAAAGAGGATCTAAATGCTTTTATTTTCTATTTTTTACCCCCAGACCAGCATATATTTTAATTCTTATTTGTCAAGCCAATGTGATTTAGGGGAGAAATAAAAAGGTAAGCCTGTTTAATTGAACAATCTTGAACTGGAAGTATTTTTTTAATAGGAAAGGTGGTTGTGGTATTTAACTATTTTGAAAGCAAAATTTGATCTTAGGTATTCATTTTTCAGTGAATACCAAAGATTACAACGTTTTCATTTTTCTTTGCTCCTCAGGAAATCATATCATGATTTTGTATCATTTCGTATTAGTATTTCTTCTGTGAAGCAAAAACAGTCCCAAAGTACAGGATCTGCAGGTGTCATAGGAACAGCAGACGCTAGCATATCATTGAAGGTCAGTATCATAAACTGCCTCTAGGTAGGTTTAGCATCATCTTGAGATGGGGCATCTGATGTTTAGATCCATCGGGTTTCTTAAGAGCTACTGCGACAAAATAATGCTCATCAATGTTGCTTTCCTCAAATACCCATTCTTTTTCTTCCTTCCCACCTAGGAATAAACGAGTTTCTCTATAAACTTGGCCTATATCCAAGTTTAATGGGGATGTATCAAATTCAAGTCATTGTAATTCAAATGCTAGTCCAATACCAATGGCTTTTATAAAGCTTTCTTTCAATGCCCAATTTCTAGAAAACATATCCAGTTGAGTCCATTCGTCCTTAAAGCTTTTGATGGTTTCCCCCACTCTGTTGGTAAATTTTCTTTTCATAATATGGAAGAGCTCTGGAATTGAACCGCGACCTGGCAAGCTAGTCTTCATTATATCAATTCCAACTCGCAGCTCAGGTTCAGAAGCAAGTACCGCATAGTCCCCTTGATGAGAAATGTTAAAGTTGAAATTGGGATAGGGATTCAGTGAATCCTTTGCAAGAACTGGTTTTCCTTTTGCAGTTCTCTGCAAACGAATATTATTCCAAGGATATTCAATTTCTCTGCAACCAGTTTCCTTATCGTCAGACGACCAGCCATGGCTACCTTTGCCTCCCGGGCAAAGATAAACTGGCCAAGACGCTCCTTTTCCTCGGGCTGGATGGACCGCACCGCCAGCAGCCATTCGGCTCTTGCTCGGCAGCTAAGTGCAGCAGGAAAAGGCCCAGTGCACGCCCTCCATGGCTCTGGCACTAAGCAGAACCGCTTGGCAGGGTAAAACATTCACTGAAAACGGACCTCACTGCCACCTCAGGGAAGAGATGGCGCGGATGACTCCCTGAGTTCTTATACCTTGACCTATCATTGTAGCCTCCATGACTATCATTGTCTCTTATGCCTTTCATTTTCTCCAGTCTTGCAAATGATTACCTATTTTAAAATTATTTTCTATTAGTTATATTGATCATCACCTTTTCTTTGTTTTTGTTTACATTTTGCTTTTAAGTTTGCTATCTTCTTTCTTCTGTGTTCTTGGAATTTATTTATCTACTGTTGTTGTTATTACAGACTTAATTGTCTCACAATTATCTTTCCTGTCTTCTTTCATAGTAATAGACTTCTAATTGGACACATAGTTTCATTGCTTTGAAAAATCCAAGCTTAAATAATAATTTATAAATGATCAAGGGTTCATGAGGAAAGGAGGAGCGGGGAAGGAGGGGAAAAATGAGGAGCTGATGCCAGGGGCTTAGGTGGAGAGCGAATGTTTTGAGAATGATGAGGGCAATGAATGTACAAATGTGCTTCACACAATTGATGGATGGATTGTGATAAGGGCAGTAAGAGCTGTAATAAAATGATTTTTTTTTAAAGAAAAGAAAAACCAAGCTTGCCAATCTCCCTTTCTATTAACTGTTATCACATGACCACGTTCTGACCAAAGAACAAGTGAAGAGGTGTTGTGTACCTCTTCAGGGTTTTGTGTTTTTAAGCAATGGTGTGTGCGTGTGTTGGGCTCTTGTCTGTCTTTGATAGCTATGAGATGATGACAACTTGGTACAGCTACTTTGGACATGCAACTGAAAGGCATCTGTTGAGTTTGGCATGTTGCTGACCAGCCCTGGGCCATCCACCAACTCCAGGTCTGATTTGTGGGATGAAAACAGAATTCTGTCCGGTTGTGTTTTTATATGTTGAGGTCTCCTGGGTAAAGATACTTAGCATTCACCCTAATACCGTGCTTGTCTGAACAATTCTCACACTGATTTCAAATACGCTTCTTGTCAAATATACATATATATTTACAACATTCATTTTCCTCTCTATACCACTTTAGCTACATCCTACAAGCATTGATAGATAATATGTTGTTGCTCTTCAGTTCAGAATTATTTTGACATCTTCATTTCTGTTTCTTCTTTAACCCAAAAGTTATTTAGATATATTTTTCAAATTTCCCTCCTGGGGACAGAGGAAGATTGTTTTCATTCTATCATTTTTACTAACTCACATTGCTCAAAGCTAGGGAGTAGTCCTATATAAATGCTGCTCAGATTATCTGCAGTGAAGGGTTCGCGTTTAGCTTTTGTTGTTGCTGTTGCTTTTGTAATTCTCAAGCTATTGCACACTGATACTTTTTTAACATATAATAAAAAAATAAAGTACTATAAAAATGAAGTGAAAAACGACATGTAAAACGCCAGCTCAAATTTTTTACAATTACAGTCAATAAGACATAAAATTATTCTGTCAAATGTTATAAACGTTTCTGAACAGCTTAATCTCAATTTCGGTATTTATCTTGTCACAGACGGGTAACAACGAGTTCCTGGACTGGCACCTTGCCCCAAACCACACGTTGAGTTGCAGTGGTTTATATAATTTATAAACCCATTGCCATAGAATCAGTTCTGACTCATGCAGAGTTCAGATAATACATTACTACCTTAGAGAATGGCCCGTCCGTTAACATTTGGCAAAGCAGCTCTTGAAATCATACCACATGTTCAACAATGACCCTTTTATAAAATATTTCTATATAAAGGAATGACTTCTCACCCCAAAAGAACATGAAATAAGTATACTTTCAAAAAGTGATCATTTGACATGACAGCTTAAGGCAAAAAAATACTCAGCAATTACAGGGCATAGGAATTGGGAGTGCATCATATGGAACACATCTAAATTGTGCCTTCGGTGAAATAAACCCCAATGTGATTTTGTTTGTTTTTGCACACAGACATCAAGCAAACAGAAACAAACACCCCAAATTGAGAACAAAACAGGAAGAAGCAGCTGGCCGAGCTGTGGAAAGTTTTCTAATTCTCTCAAAGGTGAGGCAAGCCAAGGACACAGCAGGAGGCTGACTAAGGAGACTGTTTCAATAAAGTCTAAATTGTGCAAACAAGGCTCTTAGCGCCCTAGTGGGCGATGGCATCCCACTTGATGATAATAGCACTACATTGAGGGGCGGGAATCACATGAAAATGAAGTAGTGAGGGGCAGGGCTTTACAAGATTGGGTTCAAACTCAGAAGACAGTTTGGCGAGGATTTTGGGAACGTTTTGCTGTAAAGGCTGGCTTTAGGAGTGGAAAAGCTGGATTGAGTATAAATTCAATGGAGCCTGCGTTCCAGAGCAGAGCTTCTCAAACTGTAATATGCACACAAGCCCCTCAGGGGCGTTACGAAATTCTCATGGTGAGTCAGCGGTCCAGATGGGGTCCCAGATTCTGCAGCTCCAACTACCTCCCAGGTGACTACACCAGTGCTGGCGGTCTGCACAGCAGCAGGAAGTCAGTGTCATAAGTCATGTTGGGCGTGTACCGCCAGCACTGCGGCCAGAAAGAGCCCCGGGTCTGGAGATGGCCGAAAACTATTCCCT
>NW_022103951.1:3228296-3247884 GCF_000313985.2 Echinops telfairi
GGGGGGGGGGACAACCGAGGGGTCAACAGTTTCTTATGAGGAAGTCCAAGGCTGAGGAATTCCAACATCTAGACATGGAGGAGAGCTCAAATGAGAGAGCAGCTAGATGGAGAACAGAGAATGAAGCGCCAACATACAGACACTTGGTACTTCTCGCACCAAGCACAGAATTAAAAAAAAATTTTTTTCCAGCAAGATGAAACAAGGAAAGATAGCTTTCTGATAAAAATTTTCCTAAACCTAGCAACGATCTACATCAACCGATGCAGAGTTTATCACATTTCAGGGAAAATTAACTACCCACACATAGATGCATTGGTCAACAATTTTTAACTACAAGGCAATCTTGTAACCATGAACACAGGAGAAAACAAATCGTCATTTAAAGACGGCTTACCTTGCCTTTGCCACGAAACGTACGTTCATTCGCCTCACAGTATCCCAACAAAGTGGTGATAGGGCCCTTTAAGTTGACTGCATCCAGGAATTCAAATGATTCTCTCAAAATCCTTTGCTCTCCTCCAGCTGCCTCGGTCTCTCCAACTGCAAAGATGAATCAAGCAGCTCAGCAGCCCCTAGAACAGTGGTTCTCAACCTGTGGGTCACAATTGTTTTGTGATGAATCACTGTGCTTTAATTATGTTCAATGATGTTCAGTTTGTAACAATGAAAACACATCCTGCATATCAGCTATTTACATCACGATTCATCACAGTAGCAAAATGACAATGACGAAGTAGCAACGAAAATAATTTTACGCTTGGGGGTCACCGGATAGGGAACTTTTATCCTCATTCGACCGAGTGGAACTTTTATCCTCATTCGACCGAGTGGATGCCGACGCATTGTGACCCTATAAGGCAGAGTAAGTTGCCCATGTGGGTTTGGGAGACTGAAATTTTTTTAAAAACCATTTTATGGGGGATGATACCATTTTTATCAGAATCCATACATACATCCATTGTGTCAAGTACATTCGTGCATTTGTTGCCATCATCATTCTCAGAGACTGTAATTTTTGATGGGAGAAGAAAGCCCCATCTTTCTCCCTCGGAGCCCCAGGTGGTTTTGAACTACTGACTTTGCACTTAGCAGAGCCATGTGTAATCACGATGCTGTTAAGTGCTCTGATCAAAAAACAGAGGAAGTCTTTCCATTTATTTAGATGTTCTTCATATTACTTCAATGATGTTTTGTGGTTATTTCCCCTTTTGGCTCCTTTTTCTTACATAGATGCTGGTACACTTACTGATGTTCTTCATTTCTGAGACTCATTTTTCCTTAATCTCCCCCGCCCCACTCCAGTTCTTCAGATTGCGTAATTCTTAGTGGCCCGTCCTCAAATTTGCGAAGTCTTTCTTATGTCAGTTCAAAAGTACTGTCAACCTTCTTTAGTGAGTGTTGCATTTCAGTTATATGTTTCGACTCTAGGCTTCCCCTCTGGTTCATGTCTATGCTTTGTACCACTTGAATGACGTTCTCTATTTGATGAAATAGTGTCATCATATCTTTCATGCTTCCAACGGGATTTCCTTTAGTTCTTCTAACACTTCAGATAGTGTCCTTGAAGTCTTTGCTAATGTCAACCTCTTGGACCCTTGGTGGCAGTTTGTGGTGCTTGATGTTTTCCCTTCATAAGGGTCACCCACCCCTTTGTCTTTGTGAGTCTCAAATGTTTTTGTTGAAAGTAGACATTTTAGGAAATATGTCATAGCAACTCTGGATACTGAGCCCTCCTACATCCAGAGCTTATTTATTTGCCT
This sequence comes from Echinops telfairi, assembly GCF_000313985.2. Taxonomy (NCBI): domain Eukaryota; kingdom Metazoa; phylum Chordata; class Mammalia; order Afrosoricida; family Tenrecidae; genus Echinops; species Echinops telfairi. The sequence continues at coordinate 3,230,060 of NW_022103951.1, forward strand.
AGTAAATTAACTGGATTATTTCCGTGAAGTCGCTTTGTTGTGCGGTATGCAGCTTCTAAGGAGCATTGGGTAAATCTGCTGCACAAGACCACTTTGAAGTGCTGCAAAGCAAGGATGTGACTTTGAGCACTAAGGTGCGCCTGATCCAAGCCATGATATTTTCAATCGGCTCAGGTGCGTGTGAAAATTGGGCACTGAATGAGGAAGCCCAAAGAAGAATGGACATATTTGAATTATGATGTTGGCAAAGAATCTTGAAAGTACTGCCAAAAGAATAAACAAATCTGTCTTCAAAAAAACTACAGCCAGAATACTCCTTAGAGGCAAGAATGGAAAGACTTCATCTAACATGTATTTCGGACGTGTTATCAGGAGAGACTCGTCTCTGGAAGAGGACATCATGCTTGGTAGAGGGGCAGTGGAAAAGAGGAAAACCTTCGACAAGATGGGTGGACACGGTGACTGCACCAATGGGCTCAAGCATACGAACACTTGAGAGGCCGGCACAGGACCAGGCAGTGCACATAGGGTCGCTATGCATCAGAACCCACTTGACAGCGCCTAACCACAACAATGAGACCTGGTAATGTAGTGGGTTATACAGTGAGCAACTAACCAAAAGTCAACAGTACAAACAACAGCGGCCACTTGGGAGAAAATTGAGGCTTTCTACTTCTCTAAAGAGTTACAGGCCTGGAAACCCACAGGGGCGGTTCTGTTCTGTCCTATAGGGTCACTATGAGTCGGAATCCACTCATGGTGGGTGGGATTTTTTGGTTTTGATACAGTTTCTTATGGTACTCCTCAAGGGACATAGATCTGGACATGCCTGTGGATCTAAAGAGGCACCACATGAAGAGGGACATTTCTCCACCTGCCACTCTTGTACTGGAATTTCTTCCCTGTCAGTACAGTCTGACTAATCGGTACAAGGGAGTGCCAATCCTTTCACCTGCATGCGGTGATGGGCGTGTTAGTCATGCTGTCTTTGAATAGTTCCGTAATGAAAACATTAGCTTCTGACTGGTCCACCTCTGTCGGTATCACACCCAGCTATTAAATCTCCAATAATTGCAAGTTTATTACACTATTATTTTTTACCATTGCTGGAAGGCATACATTGCACTGTGGCAATTTATCTGATCCAATTACAGTCGGGTCCCCTTTGGAAGCACGCTCTTGTCAATCTTTGGGGTTGTTCCCATCCCAGGAAGGTTCTTTACTGTCTCTCCCTGGTTCTGTGAAACTTGAAGCTGGTCTACCCTTTCACTTGTTCTAACAACCTGCCATTCCATGATGCTACTGTTTTCTTAAGGCTCACTAGAAAGATATCTTGATTTTCAACCATACCTTAGGCATGAACTTCCCCATACTTATTACAAATAAACACATCTGGGAGTAGCAACTAGACTAACTTAAAAGTTCTGAAGCAGTAACCTGAGGTCCAACTATTCATCTATCCCTTTTGTCTTTTCAACTATTTTTAAATGGTGAATTAGGTGGGGGGTTACATTCCAAATCATCAATTGCGTAATCCACCACTTAAGCTACCTATCAAAGTCCCCATTAGCTTACCCCAAGTCTTCTGTTTTCACAGTCTGCCTCTCTCCCTGGCTAGCCTCTCCACTGCTACACCTGAGTTGGGTGATGGAATTAGTAGCCTGCTGCTCCCTCATTCAAAAGAAAGGCACAAGGAGATGGTGGACAAGGCAGCCACAGCATACAGATCCTCTACAACAGACACGAGTGACCAAAGGAAATAGACGCGGAGGATCATCCTGGGACCCTTTTGAGGAAAGGATAGAGAAATGATGGAATACCAAGGAGGAGGAGAAGCTAAACAAAAGCGGCAGGTGAGGAGACAGACAGGTGAGCAGGTGAAACACACCCATCTCGAACTTTTGCAAGCAGCACCTGATTGAGATAGTGGCCTGACGACAAAAATGTACACATCAACGTCTGGCATTGAAAAATATGCTACCCTCCCTGTTCTTCGCATCCTTCTGGTGACTCAAAAGGTGACCGTTTACTACCTTCAACCACCAAGTGGCCAGTGATACCCCACCCCCCCACCCCGCACACAGCCTCTGCTCTGCCCACGATTGGAGCTGCACCCTCATGGATAAGGTTCCTAGTGCACGACCCCCACACCTCAGCAGACCAGCAGCGCACACAGTGCTGGGACCCTGGCTACTTCAGGGTGAGGAGGAACTCCTTTGTAACCAGCTTCTCTACCTCAACTGCCATCTGGGACCAAAAGAGTCTCTTAGGGGAACAAGCACTCTGACCTCTATCACCACCTGATTCCACATCATCTTTTTCTGGATCAAATGCCCTGACCCCAGGCAACATCTAGGCCAATATGAACTCCAACTAGGACTAGGTGACCCACCCCTTCACCCAGTGTTGGGATTCATAGAATTTAATAACCTAATGACAGTTTTAAGTATTAAAAAAAAGATATACCAAAAGGTGGGGTTTATTATTTCATACAGTTAGTACTTAAATAAGAACAATAAAAGAAGTACATGTTTTTTAAAAGTAAGGAATATATATGGGTGATGTCCACATTGGGCAGCTGGCCAACCGCCCACCTGAGAGAGAACCCTGATGACAAGTGCCATTTGAACAACCAGTTCACTGAGCTAAACACAAAATTAGGCATCGGTTCTACCAAACTGGTGGTCACACGGCTGAATCACACCAACCTTCACCCCACCCTACCATGAACTGCACCAACTTTCACCCGACCACACCATGAACTGCACCAGGAACTCCTTGGCTGGCAGAGGATGTCAACCCATAACAGGTACCCTGTTCCCCCAGTTTTCTCTTCTCTAGGTCTTGGCCTAGTTTTATCCTTCCCCCCCTTTCTCTCTCTTTCCTTACTTTTTGATCTGTTCTTACTACCCTTCACTCTTTGTGTGTTAATCTAGTTCTCACTTTTTCCCCCTTTTCCTCTCTCATTTACTTTTTCCCTTAATTTCTTTCTTTACTATTGTCATTTCTCTTCTCCCATCCTTCATTTTTGTTTATTGTATTTTTTTCCATTCCTCCCATTTTCCTTTTTCCTTTTCTTCTTTTGTTACTAAATTCTTTTTTATTGCAATTATCTACCAGCTTTCCCTTGCTTGTTGTTTATTGCTTTCCTCTTTTGCTCGTCTTTGTTTTTGTTAGTTCCTCTTGTCTTTATTGATTTATTTTGGTCCCTTGTCCTACCAAACAGGGGACAGTAACCATGCCTACAAGGCTGAGCTACACACAGACTTCCTGCAGCTCCACTTGTAGGTGAGGGTCACTACACCCTTCTACACCACCAGATTATCAATAGACTGTGGTCAACACCAGTGAAACTCATGCTCAACTGTGCTGTGTGAACAGGAAGGAGAGAACTGTGCACACACTTACATTTCTCTAGCACACTCACCAGCAGTCAGGCGGTAAATGCCTAAGAACTCACCAACAATCATCAGGTAAATATGATAACACAATAATGCCTCCGTGGCAACAGATAATTTCTGTTCATAGGAAAAATGAGATAGAATGGCTCCAACAAAAGATGGACATACAGAGCCAGGAATTCTTTATGAGGAAGAAGTGACATTGGAAGTATTTAATAAAGAATTCCAAAAAAATGGTATTTAGGTATAGCCAACAGACTGAAAGATCAACGAAGATGCAAATGAAATCAAGGAAAACAGAGAAAAACGTTAAGAGAGATTCGGGAAACTACTACAACAGCAAACTGACAGAATACATGGAAAATGAGAAACTACACAAACACAGCAAATAGAAATCCAAAAGATTAATACTAAGATTTCGGAAATAAATAACAATACATTGAAAGGACAAAGGAGTACAAATGAATCAATAGAAGGCTGAATTGTTGTTAGGTGCCTTCAAGTCGGTTCCCACTCACAGTAGCAACCTTATGTACAACAGAATGAAACACAGCCCCACTCGTATGTTTGAGGCCATTGTTGCAGCCACTGTGAAAATCCATCTTGTCCAGGGCCTTCCTCTTTTTTGCTGCCCCTCTACTCTACCAAGCACGGTGTCCTTCTCCAGGGACTGGTCTCTCCTAACAACATGTCCAAATACATGAGATAAAGTTCCCCCATCCTTGCCTCTAAGAAACATTCTGGCTGTACTTCTTCTACGACAGATCTGTTTGTTCTTATTATTATTATTAAATGCTTTCATTGGGGGCTCTTACAGTTATCATAATCCATGCATTCATCCATCATGTCAAGAACATTTGTACATATGTTGCCATCATCATTTTCAAAGCATTTTCTTTCTGAGTCCTTGTATCAGCTCATTTTCCCTCCTTCCCCCACCCTCTCTCTCTCATGAACCCTTGATAAACTACAGATTATTGTTTTCATATCTTACATCGTCTTCTGTCTCCCTTCACCCACTTTCTGTTGTCCGTCCCCCTGGGAAGGGCATATGTTTAGATCATTGTGATCGGTTCCCCCTTCTACTCCTGATATCTCTATTCTCATCATTGGTCCTGAGGAATTTATCTGTCCTGGATTCCCTATGTTTCAGGCTCTTATATGTAGCAGTGTACATATTCTGGTCTAGTCAAATTTGTAAGGTAAAACTGAGGTCATGATAGTGGGGTAGGAGGAAGCATTAAAGAACTAGAGGAAAGTTATGTTTCATCGGTGCTATACTGCACCCTGACTGGCTCATCTCTTCCTTGTGACCCTTCTGTAAGGGGATGTCCAATTGTCCACAGATGGGCTTTGGGTCTCCACTCCGCACACACACCCCCATTCACACTGGTATGATTTTGTTCTGAGTCTTAGATGTCTGATACCTGATCCCATCGATACCTAATGATCACACAGGCTGGTGTGCTTCTTCCATGTTGGCTTTGTTGCTTGTCAGCAAGATGGATGCTTGTTTATTCTTTAAGAACTCATACACTATATCTTTTGATAGCCGGCCACCATCAGCTTTCTTCACCACATTTGCTATGTACCCATTTTGTCTTCAGTGATCATGGAAGGTGAGCATCACAGAATGCCAGATTATTAGAACAAAGTGTTTTTGCGTTGAGGGAGTACTTCAATCGAGGCACAATGTCCATCTGCTACCTTAATACTTAACATACAAATATAAGTAAATAGATATATTTCCCTATCGTTATATACAAATATATTTACATATGTACAGTCCTGTATTTAGACCTCTATACATGTTCTTTGCCTCCTAGTTCTTCCCTATATTTCCTTTTGCTTTCCTCTTGTCCTACTATCATGTTCGGCCTTCATTTGGGTTTAGTAATTCCTCACTGTTACATTGCCCTTGATTAAGCCCCACTAGGCCTCCTATACCCTTCTCTTCTTCTTTTTTTAAAAATCATTTCATTAGGGGCTCATACCATTCTTATCACAATCCACACATACATCAATTATGTAAAGCACATTTGTACATTCATTGCCCTCGTCATCCACTTAAGCTCCCGGCATCAGGTCCTCGTTTTTTTCCCCCCCTCCCTCTGCCCTTCCCTTCATTGAATTTAGTTCACTTGTCCCTGGGCTGGTTGACCCACTCCCCCTTTCTTTCTCCCATCTCTCCTCCCGTGTTCCCCGGAACCGTTGGTCATTTTGTTTTCTTCTCCAAATTGTTTATCCCACCTATCTTATCTAGATAGACATGTAGAGACATTAATAAGCGCAAACTCCAGGCAAACCCAAGCAAAACAACAAAGGAAGATAAAACCAACAAAACAACAACAGCAACAACATAAAAAAACACCAAAGACAAAATAACAACAAGAAGAAGAAAACCAATGACAAAAAAGGAAAAGCCTATAAATAGTTCCAGGTCTGTTTTTGACCTTCAGGAGTGTTTTCCAGTCGAGTCTGATAGGGTGCCACACCCTGTCCCCAAAGTCTATTTTTAGTATTCCCCAGGGACTTCATCACTTTGCTCCCCTTGCTGCTCTGTTGCATTCCCTTAGTGCTTTGCCCCAGTGTGACGGGGTCAGATAGGACACAATTCCTGCACTGTGCCTCCAGAGTTGTCCCTCAAAGCGCTATGGGTCAGTGAGGGACTTCGTGTCTCGTGGTGGAGCCGGCCCTATGGTTCTCTCTGTGCATTGTTTGCTCTGAGCAGGAATATTTTCCTCGGGGCTTGGTGGGCCAGGATGTGTTCCACTCTCTCTCCTTCCCTCTTCGTTTCTCCTGTGTGCTCTAATCAGACATGCTCCTCTCCCCAAGCTGTAGCTTCAATGCTGTCCTCTGAAGTGCATTCTTCTGGAGAGATGTTTGTTCTTTTGGCAGTCCATGGTTCTTTCAATATGTTTTGCCTGCACTATAATTCAAACACATTGATTTTTTTCTGCAATCTTCCTTATTCAACGTTCAACTTCCACATGCAGATGAGGCCATTGAAAATACCATGGCTTGGGTCAGGTGCACCTTAGCCTTCAAAGCAACATCCCTGCTTTTCAACACTTTAAAGAGATCTTGTGCGGCATATTTACCCAATGCAACGTGCCCTTTGCATCGATTGTGGAGCCAAGCAAGATGAAATCTGTAAGTCCACTCTTTTCTCCATTTATCATGATGATACCTTTTCGTCCACTTGTGAGGATCTTGGTTTTCTCTACATGAGTGTAATCCATACTGAAGGCTAAAGTCCTTGATGTTCATCAGCAAGTGCTTCAAGTCCCCCTCAAGTTCAGCAAGCAAGGTTGTGTCATCTGCATATCACATGTTGCTAGTAAGCCTTCTTCCAAAGGGCAGCATGCTTGGTAAAGTAGAGGGGCAGCGAAAAAGGGGAAGACCCTCAACTGCAACAGTGGGCTCAAACATAAGGACAATCTGGAAGATGGTGCAGGACTGGGGGTGTTTCATTCTGCTGTACATAGGGTCGCTTTGAGATGGAACCCACTCGATGACACCTAACAAGAAGAATCTGCAGCAAACCTAGGAGGTATTCGCACCTCAGCATGATCAGCAATTTAAGATCAAGCGGGCAAAAACTCCCCAAGGACAAGGTCCAGGAGGGTTGGCCCAGAAGGAGGATTGACAACTGGAAACACAGGGAGGAAGTGGGGTAAAAGATGTTACATTGAAATACGTGATTGTAGTCAATGAAATGAAACAAAATGTGTCTGAATTATTGAATGTAAAATTGATGATATGCTCTGAAAACCTTCACTCAATTCACAATAAAAAGTTTAAAAAGTAAGAAATAAAAATTTGTTCAAACTAAATGGGCACTGGACTGAGTATAGTAGTGCCTGGTCTTTATGTCTTACACTCCCTTCCCGCTCTCCCCACCCCCGAGTATGGAATCTCTGCCTTCTGAGTATGGTGGGGTGGGAGTGATTAGGGCCCAGTACTAGTGCCCTGTCACTCCTTTGGATTCCCTAAATGTCACTACATTAGAGTTTAAACTCTAAAGCACTTCATTTATGGAGCCCTGGTGGCATAGTGGCTATATGTTGGGTTGTGATTTGCAAGGTCAGCAGTTCAAAATCACCAGCCGCCATGGGAGAAAAAGCAGGCTTTTTACTCCTATGTTGCTATCTTCTTTATCGAAAGTATGATTTTTAAAAAAGTTATTCTAACACACAATTTATTAAAATTATTTTAAAAGTGCTGGGGGGCGGTAAGGAGTACAGTCTCAGAAACCCACAGGGGCAGTTCTATCCTGTCCTATAGGGTCACTATGCGTCAGCATCAAGCTGGAATTCTATCTCCATTTGGACATCTTCACTTAAGTTCAGACACCATTTGAGTTCCTTGTTACTCACCCAAAGCTGTTGGCCATTGCTATGTGACTATCCTTACATACTCCAGAGCAAGCCCAGGGAGGGGCAGTTGGCCTTCAGGAAGAGTGGTCAAAAGCAGATGAACAGGACTGCAGGAAGATGCTCCCCCAAAGAATTAGGGAATTTGCCTAGGCATTTACTGAGAGTAGCCAAGCAGATACATGTCATCTAATTTCAGTTACAGGTTGGGAAAAGGTGTTGGGAATGTGGAGGACAGGGACACATGGCTCGAGAGTGGCCCTCCAGAAAGGGAAATATAAGTCAAGGGAGGAATCCCCCGTCGCTCTGCCGCAAATGTAAAAAAGGTTCTCATTGGGCCAAGGATTGCACATCAGAGACTGATAACCAAGGCCAGTCTTTAAACAAGGCATCCTCAAACTGCGGCCCACCGAGGACATTTATCCGGCTTGCTGGGTGTTTTTGCCCCATTTGTTTTCTTACTTCAATATAAGATATGTGCAGTGTGCATAGGAATTTGTTCATAGCTTTTTTAAAACTATAGTCCGGCCCTCCAACGGGTCTGAGGGACAGTGAACTAGCCCCCCCCCCCCCTGTTTAAAAAGGTTGAGGACCCCTGCTCCCAGCTGGGCAACCCCCAGCCCCGCAAAGAAGGGGGTTTTCAAAAATCCTTTGGACCATCCCAGTAGCCCTTCATCAAGCACACAGAACTCTCGACATAGATAGGAAGCCTTATAAAGGAATAGTTGATACCAGAGCGCAGGTTACTTGCATCCAGAAAGAAGCAGTTTGCCATTTATGGAATCTTTCCGCAGGACCGCCCATTAGAGAAGTGGGCGGTCAGATTACTTCTTGGCAAGTCACCCATCCCCTCAGTTGGGACAGACGATGAAGGCCGTACAGGGCATTTCACACCCCTAGTTCTAGAAAATCTCCCTAACAATTTGTGGGGTCGTGATGTACTGCACCAATTCTAATGGCTACTGCCCCAAAGGAGCTCTCAGTTCTTATAAAGCTCGCATAGAGTTCCGAAAATCCCATCTGGGTGGATCAGTGGCCTATAACTCATGAAAAACGAGCAATATTGCATCGATTGGCCCAGGAGCAGTTAGACAAAGGCCATGTAGAACCATCAGTTAGCCCCTGGAATTCTCCTGTTTTTGTTATTAAAAAGAAAACTGGCAAGTTTCTGTTTTTGCATGATTTACGTGCTATTAATGCAATTATAAAACCTATGGGTACCACCCAGCCTGGTCTTCCTGCCTTATTGGCATTGCCTATGAATTTATATGTAATTACAATTGACATGCAAGACTGTGTTTTCTCTATACCCTTGCATGATCAGGATAAGGAAAAATGTGCATTATCTACACCCATGAGCAGATTTCAGTGGACATTTTGCCCCAGCGTGTGAAAAACAGCCCGACCCTATGTCAGCTATATGTTTGGTAGGCATTGTCAAATATTTCCTCTCAATGTCACATCATCCACTATATGGATGACATTTTAATAGGGCATGAAAATCCTGTTATCTTACAGTCCTTATTAGACTCTATTACAATGGAATTAAATTCTCGAGGTGCCAGAAGAAACCAGCTCCTAGCACAATCACTACGGGTTTGGTAGGCGCAATTGTACAGCGATAATAAGTAAATATTATAATAAATTTATAGGGAGCATGAGAGATAAAAGTGATATATAGAAATAAATGGAGTCAGACACATTTCATGGTAGCATGCTCACCTCAGCCCCACTTGGTAATCCTCGTGGAGGGAGTGAGAGCTTTAATGCTCCCCAAGCTTTTATACTCTCTGGGGACATTGAGGACGTGCAAGCCCCCACATTACAGGTGAAGACACAGGAAAGGATTGTGCTACAGGTATTACAGTGATAGGAGGGGGTGATCTAGGGACATATGCACTACAGAAGGAGGAGGGATTGGGGGTGTACATGCGGCAAGATAGGCGGATCCTAGATTTCTGGTAGCAGCTTAACTTGATTTTGAGTCTCCATAGGAACCATTATCAGTTGGGTGTGAACTCCGCCCACAGGAACCAAACTGATGGCCTTAGGCTCCAGAGAGAGGTAACCCATTGTCTCTAACATCAGGGAGCAGGCCCACCCCCCCACCCCCCGTGGTGGGATGAGACAGCAGTCTGGCAGCAAGTATCTGACATCTCCCCACATCGAGGACTTTGTATTGCAGCGGAAAAAATTCAAAATCAGGAGCCTTATTTATTTCTTGGACACTACTGAACCACTAAACTGGTAAGGCCTCAAAAGCTCCATTTGTCTGTTCCTTCTACCCCTACTCTGGCATCTATATAGCAGTTCTTGGGCAACACAGCATGGATTCACCCGTCTTTACGTGTTACCACCCAACAACTTGCACCTTTATTTTCCCTGCTTAAAGGTCCTCAACGACCAGAGGAAGGTATTAACATTTCTCTAGAAGCCTGAAAGGCCCTGCAAATAGTTAATCAGCCCTTAAATGAGGCAGTGCTCTTTTGTTACCAACCTGGAGTGCCTTTATTAGCCTTGGTGCTGCCAACTAAAGGATTGCCTATGGGAGCCCTTTTTCAGTAAAAAAACAGAGTGGTGTATTGGGTTCATATGGCCTACTCCACCTCCCCGGCTGTAGCCCCTTTTTTGGACAATGTTTTTATTATGGCAAGAAAGGTATTGAATACAGCAAAGCATCTCCTTGGCAAGGAGTCTGATGCACTGGTGCTCCTACTATCCAAGGGTTTGGTTGCTTGGGCACTTGAGGAGTGCCCTTTGGCGCAATTATTGTTGTCTACTTATCATGGGCGAATTGATAATCATTACACCAAGCACAAAATTTTATCCACCCTTCCTTGTTTCGCAATTGAACACAAACGATATTTTGGCAACTAAGCCTATCCCACACGCAGCATTGGCGTTTACTGATTCTTCAAAATTTTACTATGGTTATACAATAAAAGCCCAAGAAAATCCTGATGTTATTTATACGTCTGAGTTCTGGGGCTCTGTGCAACATGGAGAATTATTGGCGCTTTTGCGCAATTATCCTAACCCCGCTAATATTTTTTTCTGATAGCCAATATGCTCTCAATGTTCTTCTTAACCTTCCATTGGCTGTCATTAAGCCTATCCCAGATACTCTCCAGGCCACGATGACCTCCATGCAATGGTTGTTGGAACAGAGAGATCACCCTATTTATGGGCAGCATATTCGCTCCCATCAAATGCTGCCCAGTCCCTTCTCTGCGGGCCATCAGCAGATTGATGAACTGGTGGCTGTCCACTCCTTAGAGTTAGCTCGTGGTGTGCACACTCCGTTCCACAATTCGGCTGAGTCCTTGTATCGTCTATTCCCAGAGTTATCTAAGGCGACATGTAAACACTTGGTTTGTACCTGTTCTGCTTGCGGACCATTACTCCTGTTGGGCCCCCTCCAACCCACGGGCATAAATCCCCGTGGCCTCTGCCCTTTGGCAGATGGATGTAACGCATATTCCCTAATTTGGTCGTTTAAAATGTGTACATATTATTATAGATACGTTTTCATCATATATGTTTTGCTACAGCCTTGTCTAAAGAACATGCAGCAGCGGTAATTTCGGCAGTCATAACTGCCATGCTCGTGATGAGCGTTCCCCGTGCCATAAAAACCGATAATGGGCCGGCTTATGCTAACTCCTCTTTTGCTGCATTTTGCTTTTCTTGGAACATTTCTCACACTACAGATATTCTGTATAATCCACAAGGACAAGGTATTGTTGAGCGTGCTCATGCAGCTCGTACAAAACAATTGGAAAGGGGGGGACCACATAGCGGGGAAACAACCACAAAAGAAGTTAACAGAGGCATTATTTACATTAATTTTTTAAAAATTTGACAAACAAGGTCTTTCCCCAGCTTACAAGCATTGGGGCTCAATGTTGCCACCAAAAAACTCCATTACCCCGGGTTAAATGGAAGGATCAGGCAACCAGTCAGTGGAAGGGCCCTGGTCCCATGCTAACCCAACGGAGAGGTTTCGCTTGTGTCTTTCCAAAAGGAGCAGAAAAGCCCATTTGGGGCCTGGCCGACTGGTGCGACCCTACACAGATGGATCCCCTGCGCACAGCAATGGAGAACCTGTCGCTGAGCGAGGATGAGCCTGATGAAAGAGGACCACGGTCAACAGACCCCCAAACACCGGGGGGAGGACCAGTGTTTATCCAGACGTCGTCGCCACAGATGCCATAACCAAAAAGTCCCTGCCAATAACGTGGGGGGCACTACAGGCCCTAGTGCCTCAAGCTCAAACAATGTCTCATACATTGGCTACCCTTGTGTAAAACCTCCATTTTTTATACTTAGCTGGTTCCCACATACCCTTGGCACAATCAGAGCTTCCCTTTTTTCAGTGAATTGTTCACTGCTTATTTGTACAATTGGTTCTTGTTAGAATCCTCGTGATGGCTCAGTAGCCACCCTAGTTCCTTTTCCATCATTATTATGGTTCCCTGTGAACGCGACTGAATGGTGGCAAGGCGATTTAAAGTTAAGACAAACGTATTATTTAATGCATCATGATAAAAGAGATCTTGGACTTCAGTAGTACAGTAATTGCGGTCATAACTGTGGCTGTAGCAGCAGCCGTGGCCACAACCACCACGGTTGTGGCTTTCCAATAGTCGATACAAACCGCACATACTTTGAACAATTTATCCAGTAGTACGGTCCAAGCTTTGTCCACTCAGTATCATGTAAATATCCTGTTACAAATGGGCTTAACATCACTACAGCATCAAATTGGGCTTGTTTCTGAAGACGTGGATAATTTATGGCAGTTAATACATGTAACCTGTGACCCACCGTATTCAGCTATATGTTTAACTCAATACCAAACTCATTTAAATTCAATGCAGGCCTTAATTATTCAACAACAGTATTTACATCTAACTTGGAATCAAACTTTTATTGGTCCTTTGCAACAAATGTCTGAGGAAATTGTTCGTGTAAATTAAACCAGAGTGGATATTTTAAATATAGAAAATACCTTGAATTCCCTTTTTTTGATGTGCACAATAAGTTGTTATCATGGATTTCTCCCAGTAGTCTTATTATATATTTAGGTTTTGCAATTTGCTTAATTTTTTGTATATTACTGTGAAGTGTTTTCTGTGCTTACGAGCAAAAGCAGCTGTGACTAAAGCATTAGTAGTGGATTTGTTGAGCCTTGAATTAAAGGAAAAGGAGGAACCTGTGGGGGTGATGGCTGTGGAGTTAGAATGCATACAGGAGGAAAGGCTAGAAAGAGCAGAATGCTGCTCAGCCTTCTCGAGGGGGCCTGAGAAGAGACGAACTGTCTCTCTATTACAATGGCTCCCAGCACAATGGTGAGACACAATGGCCCCTAGACAAGTCAGCTCTGTAAGCTTCCACATTCCTCTGCTTGCTCTAGCCCACGGCCAAAGCCTGCCTCTTCCTCATAGCGCAATTTTATAACCTTATAAGGATAAGTTTTAGAACAAGGAAGTAAACGCGGTAGCAATTGATTTGCTTATGCACCTTATATAAACTGTGTAAAGACAACAATAAAATAGATCTGCGCCATCAGAGCCTGGTCTCCAGAGTCTGTGCACGAGTTGGTTGGTGACTCCATCTCCCTCACTGCCCTGCGTGCTTCACTCCCCTGTGCGTGTACCTGTTCCCACAAGTAACAACTTAAAAAAAAAAAGAAAATGATGATGGCAACTTATGTACAAATGTTTTGGAAATAATGGATGTATTGATTGTTATAGGAACTGTAAGAGCCCCCAATAAGATGATTTCTTAATTTAAAAAAAAACTTTTAAAAAAAAGACACTTTCATACCCAAGAGAACAGACTTTGGAGATTACCAATCAGGGGAAGGCAAGGGAGGGAAGATAAATCAATCGATTACACTAGTGTGAACTTGGGTGAAATAAAAGATAGTAGTGCACCAAGAGGAAAGTAAAAGAAATAGAGGAAAGAACTAGGAGGCAAAGGGCATTTACAGAGGTCGAAAAACAGGCATGTACATATGTAAATATATTTATATATTATGATGGGGAAATAGATCTATGTGCATATATTTATATGTTAAGTATTAAGGCAGCAGACAGACATTTGGGCCTCTACTCAAGTACTCCCTCAAAGCAAGAACACTTTGTTCTAATAACCTGACATACTGTGATGCTTAACTTCCTGATACAATCCCTGAAGACAAATGGGTGCATAAGCAAATGTGGTGAAGAAAGCTGATGGTGCCCGGCTATCAAAAGATATAGTGTCTCAGGTCTTAAAGGCTTGAACACAAACAAACGGCCATCTAAGCTGAGAAGGAACTAAGTCCACATGGAAGAAGCACACCAGCCTATGTGATCAGGAGGTGTCGATGGGATCAGGTATCAGGCATCAAAGACCAAGAACAAAAATTCATATCAATGTAGATGAGGGGGAGTGCAGAGTGGAGACCCAAAGCCCATCTGTAGATAATTGGACATCCCCTTACAGAAGGGTCACAGGAAGACACAAGCCAATTAAACATACAATTTTTCTCTAGTTCTTTAATGCTTCCTCCTACCCACTCTCATGACCCCAATTCTACCTTACAAATCTGGCTAGACTAGAGCATGTACACAGATAAGAGCTGGAAACACAGGCAATCCAGGACAGATAAAACCCTCAAAACCGATAATAAGTAGTAATAACAGGTGGGGAAGGGGAAGGTGGAGGGAGAAAGGGGAAACTGATTACAATGATCTACATATAACCGCCTACCAGGGGGAGGGGCAACAAAACAGTGGGTGAAGGGAGACATTGGTCAGTGCAAGACATGAAAAAAATATTTATAATTATCAAGAGTTCATAAGGGAGGGAGGGTGGGGGATAAGTGAAAAAAATGAGGACCTGATATCAAGGGCTCAAGTAGAAAGCACATGTTTTGAGAATGATGATGGCAACAAATGTACAAATGTGCTTGACACAATGAATGGATGTACAGATTGTGATAAGAGCTGTGTGAGCCGTCAATAAAATGATTTTAATTAACTAATTAATTAAATCTTTAAAAAAGAAGATGGTCCACAAGAGGGAGAAGAGCAAGTGGGTGAAGGGTAAACTATAGTTTGAATTGTTGAATATAAATTTGATAATCAGAAATGTAAGCCCCTCACCTAATTTACAATACAAAATTGTTATTAAAAATAATAAAGGATCTCTTCTGGTTCTTTGAGGCTTCCTCAACCCCCACTATCATGACCCCAATTCTCCCTTTCAGTGCAGGCTAGACTGGAGCATGTGCACAGGTACAGATAAGAGATAAGACCTCAGGACACACGGAATCCAGGAACAGGAATGGGAGTATCGATATCAGGAGGGTAGGGGGAAGGTGGGTAGAGGAGGAGAGAAAAGGGGAATTGATTGCAGTGGTCGACACATAACCACACACACACACACACCCTCCAGGGGGACAAATAACAGAAACCACAGGGGAAGGGAGAAAGCAGTTGCTGAAGATATGAAAATAAAAATAATTTATAATCTATCAAGGGGTCATGAAGGGGTGGGGAGAGGAGCTGATACCAAGGGCTCAATAGAAAGTAAATGTCTAGAAAATAATGATGACAACATATATACAAATATGCTTGATATAATTGATGTATGAATTGTTATAAGAGCTGTAAGAGACCCCAATAAAATGATCTTTTAATTTAAAAAAAAGAATCTCTTAAACGTTCAACTACTAGGCCAAAGGTTGGTGGTTTAAATCTACCCAGAGGTACCTCAGAAGAGAGGCCTGGTGATCTACTTCCAAAAGGTCTCAGCCTTTACAACCTATGGAGCAGTTCTACTCTGCTATGAGTTGACATGGACTCTGAGGCACCAGGGCGAAACACTAAGGCTGTGCAATAGAGCAGCAAGGGGAACAAAGCAATGAAGTCCCCAGGGAATACCAAGAAGAGACTTTGGGGCCAGGGCATGGTGCCCCATTAGACTCCATCAGAAAACACTTCTAAAGATCAACAAACAGACCAGGAACTATTGATTGGTTTTTCTTTTTTTGTCGTTGGTTTTTGCTTTTTTGTTGTTGTTTTGGTTTTTTGTTTTCTTTTGTTGCTTTGCTTTGCTCTGTCTTGTTTTTTTTTTTGTTTGTTCATTATTGTCTCTGCATGTCTATCTAGATAAGATAGGCAGGATGAACAATCCGGAGGAGAAAACAACAGCCCCGATGGTCCGGGAAGACACGGGAGAGGGGAAGCTTGGAGAAAAGAAGGTTGGTGTTAACCATCCCAGAGACAAGGGAACAACAAGTTATCTAGAATCAATGGAGAGGAGGGCATAGGATGCCTAGCAGGGTTTGATCAAGGGCAATGTAGCCAAGAGGAATTACTGAAACCCAAATGAAGGCAGAGCATGATAGTGGGAGAAGAGGAAAGTAAAAGGAAATAGAGGAAAGAACTAGGAGATAAAGGACATTTATAGAGGTCTAAATGCAGGCATGTACATATGTAAATATATTTATATATAACAGTAGGGAAATAGATCTATGTACATATATTTATGTTAAGTATTAAGGTAGCAGATGGACATTGGGCCTCTACTCAAGTACTCCCTCAATGCAAGAACACTTTGTTCTAATAACCTGGCATACTGTGATGCTTAGCTTCCTGATACGATCCCTGAAGACAAATGGGTGCATAAGCAAATGTGGTGAAGAAAGCTGATGGTGCCTGGCTATCAAAAGTTATAGTGTTTGGGATCTTAAAACCCACATGGAAGCACACCAGTCTGAGTGATCATAAGGTGTCAGTGAGATCAGGTATCAGGCATCAAGAACCAAGAACAAAAAATCATATCAATGTGAATGAGGGGGAGTGCAGTGTGGAGACCCAAAACCCATCTGTAGACAATTGGACATCCCCTTACAGAAGGGTCACAGGAAGACACAAGCCAGTCTGGGTGCAGGATAGCACCGATGAAACACACAACTTTCCTCTAGTTCTTTAATGCTTCCTCCCCCACCACCACTCATGACCCCAAAGCTACCTTACAAATCCGGCTAGACCAGAGCAAGTACACAGGTACAGATAAGAGCTGAAAACACAGGGAATCCAGAACAGATAAACCCCTCAGGACAATGATGAGATTAGCGATACCAAGAGGGGAAGGGGAAGGTGGGGCGAGAAAGGGGGAACCGATCAGAATGATCTACATATAACCCCCTCCCAGGGGGACGGGCAACAAAAAAGTGGGTGAAGGGAGACTTCGGTTCATGCAAGACATGAAAAAAATAGTTTATAAATGATCAAGGATTCATGAGGGAGGGGCGGTAGGGAAGGGAGGGGGAAAATGAGGAACCAATATCAAGGGCTCAAGTAGAAAGCAAATGTTTTGAAAATGATGATGGCAACATATGTACAAATGTGCTTGACACAATGGATTTATGGATGGATTGTGATAAGAGATGAATGAGCCCCCAAAAAAGTGATTAAAAAAGAAAAGAGGAAAAAAAAGGACTCCGATGCAACAAACAACAGCTAACATTTGCATACAGATTTTTATGTGTACATAAAATTTCAATGCCTTTAACTATTAAATAAAACTGTATAGGTTCTTCAGTGTAGATATTCTTTACTTTTAGGAAATGGAAACACCTATTTAAATATCATTACCAAGGAGGCAGATTATTGAGTAATACAAACAAAAAAGTTTTACAGGATTTTTAAGACCCAGGTTACTTTCTTTTTTTTCTTTTAAATTAATCATTTTATTGGGGACTTGTACAATTCTTATCACAATCCATACATTCATCCACTGTGTCAAGCCCATATGTACATTTACTTCCCTCATCATTCTCAAAACATTTGCCTTCTACTTTAGCCCTTAATATCGGCTGCTAATTTCCCCCCTCCCTCCCCCCTGCTTCATAAACCCTTCATAATGCATAAATTATTATTGTTTTGTCATATGTTACCCTGTCTGACGTCTCCCCCCGCCCTCTTCTCTGCTGTCCATCCCCCAGGGAGGAGGCTATACGTAGATTATTGTAGTCGGTTCCCCCTTTCCA
>NW_022103951.1:3249188-3253043 GCF_000313985.2 Echinops telfairi
GGCGATCAGTGAGAACACAGCGATGGCAACAAAAAAGGAAACCAATTACCCAAAGAGGAATAAATTAATTAAAAGAAAAAAATTTTAAACAGAAAACAAAACCTGTAAATAGATCAAGGTCTGATTTTTGATCTCTAGGCGTGTCCTTCATGGGGTACCATGCTCTGGCCCCAGAGTCTGTCCTTTGTACCCACTCGGGGGCTCCCTGCTCTGCTCCCACGGTTGCTCTGGAGCACGCCTTTAGTGGTTTGCCTTGGTGTCTCAGGGTCAGTCTGGGCCAGTCCCGACACTGAGTCTCCAGTGTTGTCCCCTTAGAGCCCGGGGTCATCAAGGGACGGCGTATCTCGTGGTGGGATCAGCCATATTGTCCACTCTGTCCATTGGCTGTTCAGAGTGGGGATGTCATCCTCCAGGCCTGGTGGGTCAGGATGTGCTGCACTCTCTCTTCCTCCCATTAAGTGCTCCCATTTGCTCTGATCAGACATGCCCCTCTCCCCTAGCTGCAGCTTCAGTGCTGTCCTCTCAAGTAAATTATTCGACCCCGGTTACATTCACGGAACAAACCACAAGTTTGGGGTTCTCGGTGTTCTACGCCTTTTTTTAAAAAGCATTTTTCAAAGATGTTTTGAGAGAACAGAAAAATCTGTTGCTGAGAAAACAGAAAATAAGTCAGTTGCTGGGATTTCTCACAACCAGAGTTGCAAGGGTCTGAGATTTCAAAGCCAAATGTAGGGATTTCATTCATTAGAATGGAGAGAAAGAAAGACAAAATTGAAAAGCTTCAAACTTACTACAAAATGAGGCAAAATAGGATTATAAACCATTGGAAATTAAGGCATTTAGTATTCATGTGACTAGACAAAGTGAGAGTGATTATTTGGATTTCTGGTTTATCTTATTAGCAATCCATTCACCCCCTAGTCCTTAGTGCTATTTGCTGTAAACTTCTGTCAAATAATTTCATGAAGTCATTAAAATGTACGCTTTTGTTCCAGCAAATGTGCAGTTACACCTCTGCCAGACTAGAGAAATTTTGTCTCAACAAAGAAAAATATAAATTATTCAACAGAAAAGTGGTAAAAATTTGACTCTACAGGGGGAAAAGGGACACAAAATAAAAAAGAATAATTCAGAATTTCACCCCTCAAAGTAAACAGCAAAATCACAAGTCACATATTGTCCAAGAGTCTTGGAAAATCACCTGCAAATATTTAAGAGCTGGGATTGCTTTCCCTACTTTCAGGCTGACAAGTTGGACTTTTTCCATTTCATGTATAAACAGACATAGGCATATTTGCACATTTGCTTTAATTTCCCATGTCCCCAAGTCCCATACTGGTCACATGAAGGAACCAGGTGGATGCTGTGCATCATAAATGAGGAACACTGGCGAGGTAGGGGGGAGTGGGGGGGGTTAATTCACATCGTTTATGTGTTTATTGCAAGCCTGTTCTTTGTCCCAGAAACATTGCCTCATCCCTTAAGGCTACTTTGAGCAAACTAGGGCTTGGAACCAGTTCATTCCAGTTTGATCCCCTGCTAAGAATTTGCCCTTTCCACCCCAGCTATACTAAATTATAGCCTACATTTTAACAAGCTCCTTATGCATACAGTCTATCTGCAAACACAGGTCTGAGAATGGCCCAGGTGAGGGGCCTTACATTCTTGGCTTGCCCAGTAAAAACACCAGAGACCTCCAGGCTTTTGGTTTATCTTCCTACAATATTGTACCCAGAGATGTGGACAAGATGTACTCTCCACAGTTCTGCCCCTGGGACTCTTTTTCTTCATGACTGTCTTTCAGCACCTTTAAGGCAGCTCGAGTACACGTTCAGTGAGTGCCAACAAAGTGCATGCGGTCGGCATGCGCTCTTACGCCAGTCAGAGGGAACGCTCCGGGAAGGCTTTAAGGGTGGGTAGCAACAACAAAAAGCCAAGCCCGCTGCTGTCGAGTGGGTTCTGACTCATCACTCCCTCCCTCACTGCCATCCATTCCACTCTGACTCACAGTAACTGTAAATTAGTGTTGAACTTCCCCAGTGGGTTTCTGCCATTGTAACTCTTGACTGGAACAGAAAGCCTCATCTTTCTCCTACTTCTGCCCCCATCGTTTCCAGACTTCAGATCTTTCTGGGAGCAGATGGACACAGTGGGCTTGAACTAGCCACCTTGTCGTGAGCAGTTGCACTCTGAAGCACTGTGCCCCGGGGCTCCTTGCAGTGTGGGTGCAAGGAGAAGGAAAACAGTCAAAGGCCGTACACCACCGGACTTTTGTCCACCCCTTGACATGCAGGTCACTTGAGCTTGGACCCAATTTCATATCCAGCTTGCTCATTGTATAATGGCACACTGCTGCCATTATACTTTTAGAAATACTTGTATGTTCCCATGGATCAGGTGGCATCTAATTATCTGGTCATTTTAAGCACGATCCCTCGCTTTCCTTCCACCTTGCGTGGTTGCCATGCAATGAAGCCACACAGAAGCTGGAGGGCTAAGGAGAAAAAAAGAGAAATACCTGTTGCTATAGCACCCCCCTCCCAGGGGACAGAGCAGGCAGGGAAGAGTGAATCTGAAAGGCCAAGTGAAAGACCCAGAAGAACACCGAAACGGCATTGATGTCATCAATGTGTTTTCTAAACCGTTAAACGAGTCTTGGTTTCAAATAAAAAATACAGACTCCTCTCAACTTGCACAGTGCTTTCATCCCTGGCAGATATTGTGCATATGAAAACCAAGCCAAATAATAATTTTCATCACAATAAAAGGCATGGAGGAGGCCTTTTGATCACCTCTGGCTTTCCTATTGTCACAAGACAGGGGTCAGACATGCTTGCACGTCCATCCTTCTTGACCTGCTGTGACACCAACCACTCCTGCCTTGACACTCTACTTCTCTGGTGGGTTCGAAAATGTGTTGCTATGGCCACACAGAACTCGCAGACAAACTCACAAATGAGGGGGTTTATTAGGGATGTTCACAGGTGACCACAAGTCAGGATCAGTGCACAGTAAGAATACAGTCATTAGTCCACTGCAACACCTCAGCCAGCACATGGTCTTCCGCCTTTCAGCTACCTGGACCCTGGACTTCTGCCTTTGTGGGCCAGCAAGCCACTGGCCTGTCACATAGTCTCACAGTCCCACTGTCTGAAGAGAAGGTACCCCATAGACTTGGCGCTGCTCCCCTGAGTCTCCATGACACAGTCTCTGGTACATCTAATCTCAGGGGGCTCTGCCAACATGATCTTGGACATGATTCTCCAGTGGTCCTCCAATTTCTCTCTTTACCCCAGATAACTCTGATACACTGAAAAATGGCTTTGACGGAGGTGTGCTTGGTCTTTTAGCCCACAAGGTCCCCAAGGAAAATGAAGAGTAGGGTCTTAAGTCACACCCTCTAGTAAAGTAGTCTGAAAGATCCCCACAAGAAAACAAAGGGTGTGCTTGGTTCACACCCTCTACTAAAATCTGGATTGAATCCCACCTTAATCCTGTAACAGAGATTTCCCTCCAAATTGGTATCATAGCCACAGGCATAGGGTCCATAATTATAATAAATCATATAGGAAATGATGGCTAATCCCTACAGAAGAATTTATTTCAGAGGACAGCACTGAAGCTGCAGCTCAGAGAGATGGACATGACTGATCAGAGCACACAAGAACAAATGAAGGGGGAGGAAGAGATGTCCTGGCCCATCAAGCCTTGAGGACAATATTCCCGCTCAGAACAGCCAATCCACAGAGAAGACCATATGGCTGGCCCCACTATGAGACAAGACATCCCTCACTGACTCATAGCCCTACAGAGGACAACACTGGAGACACAGTGTGGGAATTGCGCCCAATCTGA
>NW_022103951.1:3254422-3257823 GCF_000313985.2 Echinops telfairi
CAGAAAACTGGGTGAAGGGAGATGTCGGACAGTGTGAGATATGACAAAATAATAATAATGTATAAATTATCAAGGGTTCATGAGGGAGGGGGGAAGGGGGGATGGAAGGGGAAAATGAGAAGCTGATATTAAGTGCTCAAGTAGAAAGCAAATGTTTTGAGAATGATGATGGTAACAAATGTACAAATGTGCTTGACACAATGGATGGATGTATGGATTGTGCTAAGAGTTGTACGAGCCCCCAATAAAATGATTTAAAAAAAAAGAAATACTTGCACCTAGAAATATTTCAGGTTAGGTCAAGAGGGAGGTTAACTGACCAAGTATCAAGTCTGATCCAGTATTATCACGATTACAATGATCTCTGTGTGAGAGTAAAGCTGTTCGAGACCCTTGTCTGTGGCTAGAGAGGATCTGCCAGATGCTTAATCTGACTAGACACTCCGAAGATGGGTTTTGGCTCCCACTGTCCTCCACAGCCTTCCACAAATTGGGTGTTCACAATGTGGACTCTGATACTTTTCCCTTTGTCATATTTGAGGTGGGGGAGGGGGGCTGTTTGACGAGAGGCTGACAGGTACATCTTTGATAAGGTCCACTTGCACCAGTAGACAGCCCTATCAAAGGGAACGGATGAGAACAAGTCAGGAGAGGGGAAGGGAGCAAACACGGCTGGGGGAACACAAGGCAGATCTGCTGGTAGGAAAACAGGAGTGACTTCCAGGAGTGGGGAAGAATGACTGGAAATGCTTTGGGGGACGCTAAGTGGGGAGTGCCCTTGGCAGCATGCAACCAATGGACCACATGGACCCAGGCTTCTAATGCATCCTGGGGACCCAGGCCCGGCACCGAGGTGTGCTAGGACACGGAACCCCAGATCTTCAAGGCACACAGCTTGCTCCAGAGGCTGCACCAGTGAGATCCCATGCGGGAACTCCGCTGGGTGAATTGGACTCTACCTCAAACACGCCTAGAATTTGAGGGTTTAAGCCAGAAAATACATGGTGTCTGAGGAAGCAGAAGAAAGCTGCACCATAATGGGTGAGCTGCTGGTAGGCAGACAAATAAGGTCTTGCTACATCACTTCCCTATATGTTGTATTAAGTATGTACTATTCTAGCAAACTGGTGATGAACATTCAGTTTTATATGGCTTTTGTTTATTTATTCATATTAGGGTGAATCTCACAGGTGCTATGTCATTGGGGGTTACCCTCTTGAAGTCATGATATGTTTTCTGGTAAATGAAACCCAGGATTGATAAAGCTACAGGGATTCCAAGTAGGACAAGGACTTGAAGGGGGAGGGGTAAGGGGGGGGGCGGTAAATGCCAGGCGATGTCAAGGAGCCCCAGAAGAAATAGTATGTTTGGAAATTGATTAGAGAAGCGATGGTACAATTTTGCTTGGCATGATTTAACGATGCAATGACATGACATTTGTGTTAATGCCCAAGTAGTAATAAATAAAAAGAACAACAACAAAAACAAAAAAACAACAACAAAAACATCAATCCAGGAATGGGTTTTGGGTTTACACAAAACTCTAGTTCCAACCTAAGAACAATTAGTTCTTACATCATGGCCCTGCTCAACACTCGCTCTCAGGAAGGGAACACAGAAGATAAGGGTGCTATAGCAAAATGTGGTGAAGAAATTAGATGGTACCCGGCTGTCAGATAAAATAGCGTCTGGGGCCTTAAAGGCTTGTCTTTAAACAAGCAGCCAACTAAGTGAGAAAGAAGCACACCATCATCAGTCATTAAAGGATTATGAAGCACACAAGGGGGTAACGAAAAAAACCCTAGAATTGTGCTGGGCAGAGCGGAACTTACGTAGTATGCATTTTTCCCAGTAGGCAAGCAACAAGCAATGCGCTCTGAGTTAGTGCACTCAGTGGTGTTGCCTGGGAAGGCTCTCTCTGGTCACAGCAAATTTTTTTTGTAGAAGCATTTTCACTAGAACCTCGGGTTTTGTGATGGCCGATTTCAGAGAACAGAATGTGGCTATGAAATTTTGCTTCTTGCTTGGGAAAAAATGCCCCAGAAACTGTTGTGATATTGAACACAGCTTACAAGGACAGCATTACAGAAAAACTCAAGTGTACCCGTGACTGGTTTTTTGGTTGTTTTTTTTAATTGTACCAGTGGTTTTATCCTTTCCAAAAAGGTTAAATGTCAATTGATGACAAACCTCATTCTGGACGTCTGTCAACTTTCTGAAATGACTCCTAGTGCATTTGGAGTTCGTTCTACCAGGTCATACTGTTCATCAAGCTTTCTATTTGAAGGGTCTGAAAAGATTGCCTAACAGTGTGCAACTCAAAAAGGCCTGATTTGTGAAAGATGGGGGACTGGTTTTACCACCACAACAATGCCGCTGCTCGTGCAGCCATCTCCAGTGCACCTGTTTCTGGCAAAAAACAGTATGCCTCTCTGGCCCCACACACCTAACTCACCTAACTTCGATCCACGCAACTCCTTTTTGTTTGCTCAAATGAAAAGGGACCTAAAAGGACAGTGATCTGATGAAGCAGAGACGAAGAAAAAAATGAGGGAGGTGCTGTCAGCCATTCAAACAGATGAGTTTGAAAAATGTCTCCAAGGATGTAATTGTAGATTTGACAAATGTATTAAGTGTGATGGAGAGTACTTTGAAGGCGATAAGCTTTTTTTTGTTTTAAAAAAATTAAATATGTAGCTTTGAAAAAAACATCTGGGTTTTTTTTGGGGGGTACCCACTAGTATAATCCAAAATCGAAGGAGGGATTAGTTATCAGAGCCTAAAGTGTGAGAATCGGTTTGCAGAAGGCTATGGTTGACAGCGGAAGCCCAAGAGCCCTTTGTGGAACAACATAGGAAATAAGCCTCTGGTGAACTCCCTAGATGCACAATTGAGGGATCGGAGGAAAATGGTCACTAACCAGAGTGCT
This sequence comes from Echinops telfairi, assembly GCF_000313985.2. Taxonomy (NCBI): domain Eukaryota; kingdom Metazoa; phylum Chordata; class Mammalia; order Afrosoricida; family Tenrecidae; genus Echinops; species Echinops telfairi. Next base: position 3,257,352 of record NW_022103951.1, read on the forward strand.
TGGGAGAGATGAATATAGAAGATCAAAGGCATAACTCTGACTCGAACAGTTACAACTTTGTCAGCAGATCCCTCCTATGATGCATGCTGGGCCTAATCTGGTTTCCAAAATTTTCTGTATATTTGGGTGGGGTTTTTTTTTGGTACATATTAGGGTGTATCTCAGAGTAGTTAGGTCATTAGGGGTCATCCCCTTGAAGTTGTTGTTTTTTCATTTATCGGTATATGAAACCCAGCATTGAGGAACCTATAGAGATAGCAAGGGATTCAGGGTAGGAGGGAACAATTGTGGTGATGGTGGGGGTGGGGGAGACGATGTCAAGGAGTCCATGAAGAAAAGAAATGTTTGGAAACTAATTATGGTAGCAAATGTAAAATTCTGCTAAACATAAATGCACTATAGAATTATATGATATAGACCAGAGGAGGTACACTGGTACAGACAGGAACTGAAAATACAGGGAATCCAGGAC
>NW_022103951.1:3259097-3267687 GCF_000313985.2 Echinops telfairi
AGGGTGGAGGGAGGGTGGGGCAGAGAGGGGGAACCGATTATAAGGATTTCCAGATAACCTCCTCCCTGGGGTACGGACAAACAAGCAAGTGGGTGAAGGGAGACGTCGGATAGTGTGAGATATGACAAAATAATAATTTATAAATTATTAAGGGTTCATGAGGGAGGTGGGAGCGGGGAGGGAGGGGGAAAAATGAGGAGGCTTGCGTGGAGAACAAATGTTTTGAGAATGATGAGGGGAACGAATGTACAAATGTGCTTTATACAATTGATGCATATATGGATTGTGACAAGAGTTGTATGAGCCCCCAATAAAATGATTTTAAAAAATGAAACCCCAAGAAGGTGGGGAGAGGAGGGGAGGAAATGAGACTTGATTGCAATGATTGACACATATCCCCTCCCCCAGGGAGGAACAGCAGAAACCTGGGGGAAGGGAGACTGTGGTCAGTGTAAGATATGAAAATTTAAAAAGTAATTTATTATTCATCAAGGGGTCATGAGGGGAGGAAGAGGGGACGAAGGCAAAAAAGAGGAGCTGATACCAACAGCTCCAATAGAAAGTAAACGTTTAGAAAATAATGATGGCAAAATACATACAAAATGTGCTTGACACAATGTATGTATGTATGTATTGTGATAAGAGATGTAAGAGCCCCCAATAAAATGATCTTTTCAATTAAAAAGACAAACTGAAAAAATAAAATTAATTAAAATAATTAACTATACTTTGTACATGAGTATATGAGTATATGTATATGAGTACAATGAGGAAGAAAATGTTCCAAAATTGATTGTGGTAATGATTATACACAACTTTCGTTTTAACTAAACTATTGAATTGTGGGATATGTGGACGAAATGCCAATAAAACTGTTTAAAAATTTTAAAAAAAGAAAGAAATGGTACTTGATAAACCATATCCATTTTTTAGGAAAATGACGTAGGACTCATATCTCACATCATAGACGAAAATGAACTCAAGACAGATGAAAGACCTAAACCTAAGATATAAAATTTACAAAGACCAGTAATGAAAATGCAATAACAAAAAGTAGAGGTCGTAATTCCTGGTCGGGCTCTGGCCCCGAACAGTCGCTCCAGGGGACAAAGCCTGGGTTTCTACTCTCCTGCAGAAACCTCCAGGGGCACGTCTACTCTGTCCTTTAGGACCGCCTCTACGCCAGAGGGAGAAAACAGGCACGCTGCGCTAGGAAACAAAACCCGGAACGCGCAAGCAGCAGAAAACAAACTAGCTACCGCCACAGAGTCCGTCACAAGAGGATTTCCTCAAAATCAGACATTTACCTCATCGTTTCACTGAAAGCTCCTTTCAGCCAGAGCCGCCATTTTGCAGTGACGCACCCTGATGGGGTCCGCAAAGGGAAAAGAGCAAGGCACCTCCCGGAATGGCTGAGGCGCCAGCCTGCCCCTCCCCCTACTGTCCACTTCCCCCCCCACCGCACAGACCACTGGGAAGGAGACCGAGATGCTGGAGCCCATCCTCTATGAGGTCATGGTCTGCTCTGTGTGTGAAATAAATTTGTCCTGAGGGGGATGGGGGTGGGGGGGTGGAATTAAAGAAAATTCCCAGACTGGGAAAAATGGTGGCAAGGACATATTGGATAAGGAATTAATCTCCAAAAAAGAAAAGTATTGAAAAATGCTAACATGTCAACAACAAAAATAAAAATAATCCAACTTAAAAATGGGCAGAGGACATGAACAGGCACATCACCAAAGAAAACACGAAGGCAGCTAACAAACATGATGAAAATGCGCACACAAATGGATGGATGGATGGATTGTGATTAGAGTTGTACGAGCCCCCAATAAAATAATTTAATTTTTAAAATATATTAAAAAATAAAAACTTTTTAAAAACTAAATAAATTGAAATAAAAGAGAAAAAAAGAAAATGCTCATGCAATTATTAGCCATTAAAGAGACCCAAAAAATCACTGACTTAGCATCTTACCCCTGCATGAATAGCAAAGTTAATAAGAAAACAAAACACTGGCAAGAGTGTGGAGAGGCTGGTAGGATTGTAAAATGGCACAACCACGGTGGAAAATGATATGCATTCACCAAAAAATTGGAAATAGCAATACCATATGCCCTCGCAATTCTTTTACTTGGTAAACATCCTAGAGAAAACAGAGCTGCAGTACAAACGGATACAGGCAAGGCACACCCATGTTCATCACAGCGCTGTGCACAGTAGCCGAAGGGTAGAATTCACGCCTAATGGCTAAACAACTTTGGCACATCCACATAATAAAATACTATGCACCGTTAAGGCACAAGGAGGAATCTGAGTAGAATTAGTCGATCACAAAAGGACCAATATTAACTGAAATTATTATTGGAAGGAAGTAAGAAAAATTTCTCACGCTATCAGAAACATCTTTGGTCGGTTTCCAGGGAGGGCCGGAAAGAGGAGGTAAATTGCTGACTAGAGTGTAGACATAGGTTAATTTGGGTGTTGGAAAGGCGATACACTAATAGGGAAGTCAATAAAAATGGTAGAGGCAGAGGAAGATGCTGGGAGGAGTGCCACAGTTAGAGGAGGGGATGCATGGCTAGACACCAGCTTCTCTGATGCTTTGCTCCGCATGCAGATTAAATAAGTATGGTGAGAGAATACAACCCTGACACACACATTTCCTGATTTTAAACCCTTGTTCTGTTCGCACAATTGCCTCTTCAGCCTGTGCAAGTTCCACATGAGCACGATGAAGTGTTCTAGAATTCGCATTATTCACAAGGCTTTATCATAGTTTGTTATGATCCACACAGTCGAATGCCTTTGACTAGTCAATAAAACACAAGTAAACATCTTTCTGGTGTTCTCTGCATTCTGCCAAGATCTACGTCCTTCACGTCAGCAATGATATCCCTTTTTACACATCCAGGCTGAACCTCTGGCAGCTCCCTGTCAATTTACTGCAGCACAGCTGATGGATGATCTTCAGCAAAATGTTATTTGCAGGTAATATCAATTGACATTGTTCTATAGTTGGAGCTTTCCGTTGGGCCGCCTTTCTTTGGATTGGGTACAGGTATGGGGTCTCTTTCAGTTAGTTGGCCAAGCAGCTGTCGTCCAAATATTGTGACCTAAAAGAGTAAATGCTTCCAGTCCTTCATCAGCTTGTTGAAACATTTCAATTGATATCCCATCAAAAGTTAATGCTTTCAGCACAGCTTGAACTGAAAATCAGGAGTGGTGTGCATCTGGGTTGTATCCTCTCACCATGCTTAGTCTGTATGCTGAGCAAGTCATCAGAGAAGCTGCATTATACGAAGAAGAAGGTGGCATCCGGATTAGAGGAAGGCTGATTACCCACTTTTGATATGCAGATGACACAAGCTTGCTTGCTGAAAGTGAGGAGGACTTGAAGTCCTCCCTTGCTTATGAAAATCTAATATTGCAGCCTTCAAAATGGATTACAAATAAAGAGAACTCAAATGATCACAATTAGACCAATAGGTAACATCTTGATAAACAGGTTGAAGTTGTTGGAGGTTGGAATTTTTCCTGCTTGAATCCACAATCTGTGATCATGGAAGCAGCAGTCAAGAGATCAAAAGACATGTTGCATTAGTTATTCTGCTGCAAAAGACCTCTTTTGAATATTGAAAAGCCAGAATATTACTTAGAGGACTCAGGTGTTCCTGACCCAAGTCATGGTCTATTCAAATTGCTTTCTACTAGGGGCTACCCCCAAAAAAAACTGGAAAAATGCTCCATTAGGAGGAGCTTTCATAGTACAAATTTTTCCCCATGAGGCAAGCATCAAAGAGTTAGTGCACCCAGTGGCATCATCTGGGAAGGTTCTCTCTGGTCACAGTGAATTTTTTCATAAAAGGAGTTTCCCACTAACCTCATTTTTTTGTGTGTGATGGCCAATTAAAGAAAACAGCGTGTGGCTGAGAAATTTTGTTTCCTGTTTAAGAAAAGTGTCACAGAGACCGCTGTGATGTTGAACACAGATTACAAGGACAATGCTATGGGAAAAAGCCAAGTGTACAAGTGGTTTTCTCGTTTCAAAAAAGGTGAAATGTCGATTGCTGACAAACCTCGCTCTGGATGTCCATCAACTCCCAGAACAGACAAAAATGTTCACAAAATCCGTGCATTTTGATTAAAGACCGATGATGATGGACCATTGAAGAGATGGAAAAGTTATCTGGACTATCTTGGAGCTTGATTCAGAGAATTTTAACAGAAGATTTGGGAATGAGAAGGTTCGTTGTGAAATTCGTGCCTCGGGTTCAGACTGACCAGAAAAGAGTTTCGAGTGGAAGCATGCCGTGCTTTGAAAGAACAGCTCCAAAGCGACTCAGACTTTTTCCCCAAGGTCATTACTGGGGATGAGAGGTGATGCTTTTCTTACAACCCTGAAAGCAAACATCAATCAAACTTTTGTTTTTTGTTTTTTATGTGAGTGGGATTGTGCATTTGGAGTTCATTCCACCAGGTTAGACTATTCATCAAGCTTTCTATTTAGAACAGTGGTTCTCAACCCTCCTAATGCCACAGCCCTTTGATACAGTTCCTCATGTTGTGGTGAACCCCAATCATAAAATTATTTTTGTTGCTACTTCATAACTGTCATTTTGCTAGTGTTATGAATCAGGTGACCCCTTTGAAAGGGTCATTCGACCCCCAAAGGGGTCGCAACCCACAGGTTGAGAACTACTGATTTAGAGGTTCTGAAAATATTATGTAAAAGTGTGCAACAAAAAGGGGCCTGGTTTGTGGAAGACATGGGACTAGTTTTGCCACCACAACAATGCACCTACTCATGCAGCCATTTCACTGAGCCAGTTTTTGTCAAAAACCAGCATGCCTCTCTTGCTCCATGTACCTTACTCACCTTACCTCGCTCCAGGTGAGTTCTGTTTGTTTCCGGGAACGGAAACATTTTCTTTCTACTTGAGCCCTTAGTAAAAGGGACATGCAAGGACAGCGATTTGACCACATAGAAGAGGTGAAGAAAAAAATGAGGGAAGTACTGTCAGCCATCCAAACAGATGAGTTTGAAAAATGTTTCCAAGAATGGAATTGCAGATTTGACGAATGTATTAAGTGTAATGGAGAGTACTTTGCAGGTGATAAGGTGGTTTTGTAAAAATAATTTAAATACATAGCTTTGAAAAAATCTGGGTATTTTGGGGGGGTACCCCCTCATATGCACGTGAAAGTTTGACATTGAATAAAGAAGACGGAAGAAGAATGTATGCTTTTGAATTGTGGTGCTGGAAACGAATACTAAAAGTCGTAAGCTCTGCTAAAAGTACCATGGACCAACAATCAATCCATTTAGAAGAAGTGCGACCAGAGAGCTTCTTAGAGGCAAGGTTGGTGAGACTTTGTCTTATGTGCTTAGGACATGTTGTCCGAAGAGACCAGTCCCTGGAGGACATCATTCTTGGTAAAATAGAGGGACAGCAAAAAAGAGGAAGATCCTGAAGGCAATAGATTGACATCGTGTCTGCAATATTGGGTTCACGAATGATGATGGCACAGGATAGGGTAGTGTTTCATTCTTTTGTGAATATGGTTGCTATGAGTCGGAACTAACTGGATCGCACCTAACAGCAACCACCAGGACAACAACAACATGGATGGACATGCAAACTGAACAGGTAGGGTAAGGAGAGTCTCTGCCCACAAATATATACATAGGTCTGACAGAGGCTATTTCTATGTATATATTCCGTGTTTCCTCGAACATAAGACACTGGCTTATATTTATTTTTCCTCAAGAAGACACACACACTATGGCTTATTTTCAGGGATGTATTATTTTTATTAAGTATGGTAAAACAGTCTACATTTATTCAAATATAGTTAAATCGTCTTCTTCTTCTGGAACAGCGACCCACAGTGCTGAGTCAAAGGGCAGCCACAGCTTTCTTTCTTCCCCGTGAGGACACACAACACCTAAAGCAGAGCGTCCGGCTCCTCACTTCACAAAGGACACTGTGACTTTTACAGCCCATGTCTCCCTCTGTGCCGCAGCTTGCCGCACGCACAAAATGACCTGGACCTGACAGGGGGCCGACCTTGTTGATGGGGCTGCCCGCACCTCTGCGGTCACCTCCGAGATAGCAGCTGTCCCGATAGGGCAGAATAGAAGGGCTGCCCGTCATCGTTACCTATCATTATGTCTTGTTTTCGGGTGACAGCTTATATGGCACACATGCTTAGAAATCCTGCTATGGCTCATTTTATGGGCATGTCTTATTTTCGGGGAAATGTGGTATATCTGTGCTGCAAATATATCCATGATGTGGTAGAGCAAGCAGTGGACACAGTTATGAAAATACTTTAGACATAACCAAACACCTTGAGGGAATGAGTTTCAGGGTTTTTCCACACAGGACCATAGTTTCAGGGTAGCACTAAAGTCAATTGGCATGTGTTAGGCCATATGTCCAACCCCAATTTACAAAGTCCTCAATCTCACAAAACACACAAGTTGATGCCGACTACAGGAGGAAAGCCAAATCAGTGAATGTGTAAGCATCTCAGCGCTGGCAGGGGTCTCCACACGGCTGCTCCAGCACCCAGGGCTGCATCGGGGTAGGTCTATGTGGCTTCTCCTCAGGGATGTCTTGCAGGAAGTGAGCCTTGCCAGCTGAAGTAGGGAACTGGCTAAGGCAGCTGCACCCTGGTCCAACCATCACAAAGCAAGAGACCCGAAAACTAGAAAGGCGAGGCTCACCAAACCATTTATTTCTCTGCCCTTCAATTAATCCCACATGTGTTTATCGGAGAGGTTGGCACAATAAACCTTAACTATCTCATGGCATTGTCCACAAAGACAGTACTCTACAACCTACGTTGACTGAGCAGCAACTGGGGTCTTTTTTAAAAATCATTTTATTGGGGACTCATGCAACTCTTATCAATCCATACATTGTGTCAAGCACATTTATACATGTGTTGCCATCATCATTCTCAAAACATTTTCTTTCTACTTGAGCCCTTAGTATCAGCTCCTCATTCTTACCCCTCCCTCCCTGCTCCCCCTTTCCTCATAAACCCTTGATAATTTATACATTATTATTACTTTGTCATATCTTATACTGCCCAACGTCTCCCTTCACCCACTTTTCTGTTGTCCATCCCCCAGGGAGGAGGTTATATGTAGATCCTTGTAATCAGTTCCCCTTTTCCAACCCACCCTCCCTCCACCCTCAAGGTGTCACCACTCTCACCACTGGTCCTGAAGGAATCATCTGCCCTGGATTCCCTGTGTTTCCAATTCCTATCTGTACCAGTGTACATCTTCTGATCTAGCCAGATTTGTAAGGTAGAATTGGGATCATGATAGTGGAGGATTGGGGGAAGGAAGCATTTAGGAACTAGAGGAAAGTTGTATGTTTCATCATTGCTACACTGCACCCTGACTGGCTCGTCTCCTCCCCGCGATGACTGGGGTCTTAAAAGCTCATCATGAGTGGCCCTCTATGTTCTAACTATTGATCTATTTCTGTTTAGAGGAAAGAAGAGTGATGAAAATCAAAGATATATTAAGAACAATTATTTCAATGGACTAAAAGACCATGTGAACATTAGTCTCCACCAGGTAAATACTCTTAATCACACACACACACACACACACACATGCACACACACACTCACGTATAAGGAGCCCTGGTGGTGTACTGACTTTGCAGTACTCTGTCCTATAGGGTCAGAATAGACTTTGATGACACTTAAGTTTGGTTTTTAAATTAGAGCTTGAACGCTGGAGGAAGACAAGGCTTTCTGTTCCTATAAAGATTTACAGCTTCAGAAATCCTAGGAAGCCATTCTATTCTGCCCTACAGGATTGCTGTGAGTCTGAATTGACTCGACAGCAGTGGGTTTCCTACAAGAAAAGGATATCTGATGGCACAATGAGTTAACCTTTTGGCTCCTAACTGCAAGGTCAGTAGTTTGAAACCAACAGCTGCTCTGCAGGAGAAAGATGAGGCTTTCTGCTCTAGAAAGATCCACAGTCTCAGAAACCCACAGAAGCAGTTTTACTCTGTCCTATAGGATCACTATGAGTCAGAATCAACTCAATAGCAGAGTAATATATTTATGCACATACACACACACAAACACAAACAACTCATAATTGTCCTTCATTATGTAAATTTACCCTAACTTTGAAGTCACTAAACCAACCTTTACTCACAACAAATTATTCATCACAATCACCTTCGATTGCAAATGTAACTTTAAAAATAAATAAAAGACTTCAGGGGGTGGGGGGGGAATTAGGAGCTGATACCAAGGGCTCAAGGAGAAAAAAAATGTTTTGAGAATGATGATGGCAACGTATGTTTAAATGTGCTTGACACAATGGATGGATGGATGGATTCTGATAAGAGCTATAAGAGCCCCAAATAAAATGATTTTTTTAAAAGACTGCAAGCATTTTCTTTTTTTTCCCAAGCCTTTTCCCCACTAATTCCCAATGTCATTGAATCGATTCTGACTCACAGGGACCCTATAGGGCAGAAGAATTGTCTTTATGAATTCTGAGACTGTAAATCTTTATGGAGGCACACAGCCTCATCTGTCTCCT
>NW_022103951.1:3269847-3271992 GCF_000313985.2 Echinops telfairi
TGCATTTTCATAACACTTTACTGCCAGGGCAGATTCTCACATGTAAGATCTCATACAGTGCTAACTATCGAGATTAAGATTATGCTTTGGGCTGCTAACCTCAACGTGGACAGTTTGAAACCACCAGCCACTCCTTAGGAGAAAGATGAGACTTTCTTCTCTTGTAAAGTTTTATAGTCTCAGAAATCCAGAGGGACACTTATATCCAGTCTTGTAGGATGTCACTATGAGTGGAAATCAACTTGATGGCATCGTTGTTGTTGACTGTTGAGTCAGTTTGATCCCATAGTGACCCTATGCACAAGAGAATGAAATACTGCCCAGCCCTGCACCATCTCACAATTGTTCCTATGCTTGATGATATTGTTGCAGTCACAATGTCAATCCATCTCTCATTGAAAACCTTCCTCTTTGTCACTGCCCCTCCACTTTACCAAGCATGATGTCCTTCTCCAGAGACTGGTCTCTCCTGACAACATGTCCAAAGACTATAAAATGAAGTCTCACCATCCTTGCCTGTAAGGAGCACGGAGTTGTCCTTTTTCCAAGACAGATTGGTTTGTCCTTTTGGCAGTCCATGGTATTTTCAATATTCTTCTCCAGCACCACACTTCAAATGCATTGATTCTCCTTGATTTTCCTTATTTAATGTCCACCTTCACATGTGTATGAGGCAATGGAAACTACCATGGCTTGGGTCAGGGGCACCTTAGTCCTCAAAGTAGTATCTTTGCTTTTCAGTACTCTGAAATGGTCTTATGTAGCAGATTTACCCAATGCAATGCATCGTTTGATCTCTTGACTGCTGCTTCCATGAACATTGATTGTGGATTCAAGCAAGATAAAATCCTTGACTACTTCAACTTTTTCTCCATTTATTATGATGTTACCTGTTGGCCTAGTTGTGAGGATTTTGGTCTTCTTCACACTGAGTCATAATCCATACTGAAGGCTGTAATCCTTGATCTTCCTCAGCAAGTGCTTCAAGTCCTTTCTAGTTCTGAAAGTGAGGCATATCACAGATTGTTAATAAACCTTCCTCTAATCTTGATGCCACGTCTTCTGTCATAGTGTTAAATGAAGCAGATCTGTTCTTTAGATGTTCTTGAAATTCAAGTGGGATAGACTCAAGGTCGTATTTTGGCTCTCTTGGACATGTTTGAATTTTCTTTAGCTTTATCCTGAACTTACATAGGAGCAATTGATGGTCCGTTCCACAGTCAGTCCCAGGTCTGGTTTTGGCTGCTGATATTGAGCTTCTCCAGCGTCCCTTCACACAGATGTAGTCGATCTGATTTCTGTGTATTCCATCTGGAGAAGTCCATGTGTATGGTCACCGTTTGTGTTCAGGAAAGAAGGTATTTGCTATGAACAAGTTGTTGGTTTTGCAAAATTCTATCTTGTGATTTCCAGCTTTGTTTCTATTGACATGCCATAGTTTCCAACTACTGTTCCTTCCTATTTCTTTCCATGTTTTGCACTCCAATCACCAATATTTATCACTTCGTCTTGGTTGCATGTTTGATCAATTTCAGACTGCAGATGTTGGTAAAATATTTCAATTGCTGCATCACCAGCTTTAATGATTGGTGCATACATTTATAAATTATAGTTGTATTGACTGGGTTTCCGTGAAGGCAGATAGATTTAATCCTATCACAGACAGCATTGTACTTCATGACTGCTTTTGCAATGTCCTTTTTGACAATGACTGCTAGGAGTCAGAGCTGACTTGCTGACACTCAACAACAGCACCAACAAATCTATTGCTCCATACTTACATTTAAAAAAATAACAATTCAATACATAACTTTATTTATTTTTCGTATTTTTAATAAACATGAAATTCAAAGTACAATTTCTGGACAACTCACTTATTATGAACAAAAGTGTCTCTAATATAAACCAACTGTTTCTTTTTAAAAAATAACTTTTTAAAAACTAAAGAAAGTTTCATTTAAATATTTATGATAAAATAGTTTAAATGTTGCCAAATGTTCACTTGGAACGATCCTATTAGAAGTGAAGACAGAAAGGAATGTAGAACAAATATGTATAGCACAATTATTCCTACTAGTCGAAATGGTCAAACAAATCAAATGTCCATCAGTAGACGAATGGATAACTGAGAGGTGGTATAGCCAT
>NW_022103951.1:3275275-3287856 GCF_000313985.2 Echinops telfairi
TGGGTCTAAAGAAGAAGAAAGGGGCAAAACAGCAGTTAAATTTGGTCAACAAAATCACACATCAGGTGGTACAATGTGAAGCTGTAAAGAAATTGAAGAAAGATGACAAGAAGAAAGAATTGCAGGGACAAAATAAATGAGTTATTCAAACATGCAGTTGCTGTTCAAAAAATAGGTAAAGTTGCAGATCCCCAGGTATCAGGCATCTAAGACCCAGAATAAAACCATACCCAAGGTGAATGGTGTGGTGGGGCATGGAGTGGAGAACCAATGACCATCTGTAGACAATTGGACATCCCCTCACAGAGAGGTCACAGGGAAGAGATGAGCCAGTCAGGGTGCAGTATAGCACCAATGAAACACACAACTTCCTCTAGCTCTTTGGTGCTTCCTTCACCCCACTATCATGACCTCAATTCTACCTTATAAATTGGATTAGATCAGAGCATGAACACTGCTATTGACAAGAGCCCGCAACACAAGGAATCCAGGAAAGATAACCCCCTCAAGGCCAACAAGGAGGCTAGAGATAACAAGAGGATTAGGGTAGGGTAGGGGGAGAACGGGAGAACCGATCACAAGGATCAATTTAGAACCCCCTCCCAGGGGGACAAATAAAAGAAAAGTGGGTGAGGGGCGACGGAGGCCGATGTAAGACATGGGAAATAGAATCTATAACTTATCAAGGGTTCGTGAGGGAGGGCGAGTGGGGAGGGAGGGGGAAGAAATGGGGAGCTGATATCAGGGGCCCAAGTGGGAAGAGAATGCTTTGAAAATGATGATGGTGGCATATGTGCAAATGTGCTTGACACATTTGAGCAATGTATGGACTGTGACAAGAGATTTAAGAATCCACAATAGCAGTTGTTTTTTTTTTAAAAGGTGCAGATCCTAACTCCATGGTCCGAGCATTCTTCAAGTGAGGACAGTGCATTCAAGGAGAGAAGTGCAAGCTCTCTCATGACTTGACTCTGGGGAGAAAAGGTGAAAAGCGAAGTGTTTTCCTTGTTGTAAGAGATGACCTCAAAAAAAGATCTCATGGATAAAGTGAGATGAGAAACAAACTGGACGAGGAAGTGCACAAGAAGTACTGTGAGGTGGAAAAGAAGAAAATAAAAACTCAGTGTGCAAGCATTTCCTTGAAGCTACCGAAAACAAGTACGGCTGGTTTTGAGCCTGGCTGGAGAGGGTGATCTGTGCACGTATCATCAGACACTTCCTCCTGGATTTGTGTTGAAAAAAGAAAAAGAATGAAGAGAAAGAAGACATTTCACTAGAAGATCTCATTGAACGAGTGTGTTCGGCCTTGAGTACAAATGTTACCAAAATGACTCTAGGATTTTTTCTTGTGTGGAAAAAGAGAGAAAAAGAAGACACAAAAGCTTTGTTATATTTGAGCAAGATCTGGAAAGAAGCAAAGCAAACTGGAAAGCAGGGAAAGCACTAGCGATCAGTGGTGGTGAGGTGTTGGGAGTTCGCCCTGCACTGGTTGGTGCTGCTGCTGCAGAGGCAGATGATACCCATTACATCCAGGCAGGCAACAGATGGTGATGAGTTTGATGGGTCTGTGATTGTAAATGGCCTAGATTTCAGCTTGTACAGTCCAAGAGATGGTATTACAATGACACCATCTCGTATTAGGTTTTACAATGACCAGGTATTATGTAATAATAGTATTACGATGATCAGTTTTGAAAGTTGGGTATTATGGGAGGGAAAAAAATGAGGAGCTGATACCAAGGGCTCAAGTAGAACGCAAATGTTTGGAGAATGATGATGGCAACGAATGTACACATGTGCTTGGCACAAGAGATGTATGGATTGTGATAAGCATTGTACGAGCCCCCAATAAAATGATTAAAAAAAAGAAGAAAGATGGGTAGTACAATGACCAGTTTTGAAAGATCCATCCAGCACATATACCTCAGAAAAAAAGATGGAAACAAATTAAGTGAAATCTTCCGTTAGGACAGAAAATGAGGAAAGAAGTGATTTGGAAGAGGACAACAAAGGAGAGACACAGGAAAAGGGAGCCATTGATGCTGTTCCTGTGGAGGAGAATCTTTTCACTGGGGAAGACTTAGAACTAGAAGAACAATGAAACACCCTTGATTTAGATGAATGACACCAAACAAGTTAATGAACAAATGAAGTTGAAATGGACTATATTAATTTTTCCACCTAGAATTCTTCAGCAGGAGATATTTCTTTACCATGATAATTGTGGAAGGGATAACCCTCTCAAAACAAAATGGTATGTTCTCCCTACGTCTTCTCTCCTGACTTTGACTACATTGCATAATAAGTTCAGAGTAGCTCATGATAAATTGAAATATAGTGATCACTTCAGAAAATGATGATTTGTTCACTCAAGTAGGAAGTGTAACCACTTTTCCAACTTTTGATTTTCATTGGGCATGTGTTATTACCAGGAACAAGATAAATCTGAATATTAAACATCTTTCATTAAAAAGAAAGTAGCAACAAAAAATAGTTCAAAATTTAAAGGAATTAAAATGGCATAGTACAAAATAATTTATCTAAAAGGAAGGCAGGTAAGAAGGAGAACTAAAAACAAAACAAAACAGAAAACAAAGCAAACAGACTAATGAAAAGCCAACCATATCAGTAACTATTAAATACGAATATTCTAAACACCTCAATCAAAAGCCAGTAAGTGCTAAACTGGTATCAGGCTAACTAGACTTTTAGACACGAAGTTTAATTAGAGAGGAAGGGGTATATTAAATAACAATAAATGGGTCAATCCCTCAAGAGCATATAAGTTATAAATGAATACACACCTAACTAGAGAGCCTTAAAATACTTAAAGCAAAAATGGAAAGAGTTCTAAAAGAAATAGACAATTCAGCAGCAATAGTTCAGGATTTCAATCCCTCACTCTCATAAATGGATAGAACAACTTGAACGTAAACTTCAACAACACTATTGTGGTAGGCATAATCTTTGGCTTCCTAGAAGATGCTGTCATCTTAATCTTCAGAATCTGTGAATTTGTTACTTTACAGGACAAAAGGGAATTTGCAGCTGCGATTAAGTTATGCGTCCTGAGCTAGGAAGTTCAGGATGTGCCCTAGGAAGATTCTTTTGGTTTACCTGGGGTTGGGGGAAGTGGCAAGTGAAAGATGAGGGCTGGAGAGTGAGTGCAGAGAGAAGGGTAAGAAAGATGTAACCAGCCCTTGCTGACTTTGAAAATAGACAGGACTCTGAGCCAACAAATGCAGGAGCCCTTCTAGAATCTTGAAAAGGCAAGATAATGGATTATCTCCAAAGGTCCCCAGAAAGGATCTTGGTTTTACCTGCAGCTTGAATTTAGATCAGTTAGACACATTTTGAATATCCATACTCCAGTACTGTAAGAAAATGAATCTGTGCTGTTATAAGCCACTACATTTGTGGCTTATAATCTGTTATAGCAGCCTTAGGAAACCAACACAGTGATCAATTAACTCTATCTAGCTCATATTTTTAAACCGTTTCATTCCACAACTGCAGAATGCCCATTCTTTTCAAATACACATACAATCTTATCCAAGATAAGCTATATACTAGGCCATAAAACAAGACTCAATTAAAATCGTAGAGTTCATTTTCTGACCACAGTGAATTAAGATAGAAATACAAATCTCCAAACATAGGGGAATTAAACCACACACTAATAAATACAGCAGTATATCGATAGGTAGGTACCAGAGGTTCAGGTTGGGCTCAGAAGAGGACATGGAACAAAGCGTATCATTGCTGATGTCAGATGGATCTCGACTGAAAGCAAAGAATAGTAGAAAAAATGTTAAGTTGTGTTTTATTGACTATGCAAAAACATTCAATTGTGTGGATCATAACGAACTACGGATAGCTTAAAAAGAATGGAAATGCCTAAGATTGCAGACGGGCTTTGGGCCTCTACTCAAGGCCTCCTTTAACACAAGAACATTTTGTTCTGACAACCGGGCACTCTTTGATACTCACCTTCCTAACAGGTTGCTGAAGACAAAATGTGTACATAAGCAAATGTGGTGAAGAGAGCGGATGGTGCCCGGCTATCCAAAGATATAGCATCTAGGGTCTTAAAGGCTTGAAGTTAAACAAGCAGCCAACTAGCAGGGAAGCAAATAAGCACACAAAGTAGAAGCACACCTGTGTGATCATGAGGTGTCGATGGGCTCAAGTATCGAAAGATCCAAAATAAACAACTATATCAATGCAAACGAGGGGGGTTGCAGTGGAGATCCAAAGGCCATCTGCAGACAATTAGACATCCCCCCAACAGAAGGAAGGGACAATTCAACCAGGTTGTTGTATAGCACCGATGAGTCACACATCATTCCTCTAGTTCCTGAATGCTTCACACACACCCCTCCCAATCACCATGCCCCAGTTGTACCTTACAAATCTGGCTAGATCAGGGAACACACATTGGTACAGATAAGAGCTCTTGACACATGGAATTTAGGACAGATAAACTCCTCAGGAGCAGTAGTGGGAGTAGCAATATCCTGAGGGTAGGAGGATGGTCACGGAGGGGGAAGGGTGAGAAAGAGGGAAAGCATCACAAGGTTGGATATATAGCCTCCTCCCTGAAGGGGACGAATAACAGAAATGTGGGTGAAGGGAGACAATGGACAGTGTAAGACATGAAATAATAACAATATATAATTGATCAAGGTTTCACGAGGGCGGGAGGGTAGGGGAGGGAGGGGAAAAAAGGGGAGCTTAAACCAAGGGCTCAAGTAGAAAATGTTTTGGAAATGATGATGGCTGGCAACAAATGTACAAATGTGCTTGACACAATGGATGTATGGATGGATTGTGATGAGTTGTATGCTCCCCCAATAAAATGATTAAAAAAATAAAATCAGGATATAAGTGCATCAGGGTTGTATCCACTAGTCATACTTACTCAATCTGTGCGCTGAGCCAATCATCAGAGAAGCTGGATTATATAAAAAATAATTCAGCATCAGGATTGGAAGAATGCTTATTAATGACCTAAGATATGTAGATGACACAACCTTGCTTTCTGAAAGCAAGGACTTGAGCCACTTACTAATGAAGATCAAGAACCACAGCCTTCAGTGTGGATGACAACTTAATGTGGAGAAAACCAAAATTCTCACAACTGGACCAAGAGGTATCATCATGATAAAATGGAGAAAAGATCGAAGTTGTCAAGGATTTCATCTTGCTTGGATGCACAATCAATGCTAATGGAAATAGCAGTCAAGAGATCAAAAGATGAGTTGCATTGGGTACATCTGCTGGACAAGACCTCTTTAAAGTGTTGGTTTACAGCAGCGCCAGATATAGTAGTCAAATGAATATGGCTTTTAAAGTCTGATTGTTTCTGCCTCGCAGGAAGGTTCCCTGGGCATCCTGTGGAAGTCAGGGCAGCACAGACAGCTTTAAAATCTACCTTCATGAGATTCAATATGCCAACGCCAATCTCAAAACATTCCCTCCCGCCCCGCCCCAATTTCCTCATAAACACTGGCATCCAAACAACACTATTTGGGGATGATCCCTTAAGTTAGCAGCCCTCTGTACTTCGTGGTTTTGACCAAAAGTGACGCTCTAGATTTAAAAAAAAAAAAAAAGGTCTACATACATTAAGAGCTGTGTTTGTTAAATAACAAGTAAATATCCTGCCAGCGTGGAGCCCCGGACCCAGTGCTGCAGCCGGGTCTCGCTGTCATTTCTCTACAAACCTCGTCCATTCCTCAGTCTTGGCGTGTAATGTGTGTATCACCCTCTCCTTGGCCCTCGGCCGTGACTAGCTAGGTAGGGGGGTGGGGGGTGCTATCGGATTCGCCATCAGGCCCTCGAGGTAGCTGCTGAGGCTGACTCCTTTCAGGGTGATGAATGCTCCTTGAGTCAACCCGGTTCTCCCCGGGTTCTCAGGGTGTGGTTTGTAGATGAGTCTCTCGTTGACTGACACCATATTCGTAAAGGAAATATTCGTCGACTTCAGCTGCATTGTTTTCTCTACGGGATCAACTACAGAATGCCCTTGCACATACGCTTGGGTTCTTGCTGCACCAAGTATCAATCTTACGCTAGAGGACAGACCCCACTCGGGGCTGAGCAACCGCTGGCCCACCACACGGCGGTTCATTGGGTTGGGGCATTTCTGCATCGCCACCATGGTGACCGTTGCCCACCGTGGTCAAAGACGTGCTCAGAGGTTCAGATCTTCATGGTGCTGGCGACCTGCGTGATGTCTGGGCAGCGCTCCCACATGGCCATGATCTCAGCAGCCAGATCCACGCAGAGAGCCTGCAAATGATTTTTGGAAGCTAGCATTTGCTTGTCCAAAGCTAGACAAAAGTATAACAACAACAAAAAAAACCCTACAGACTAACAGCCGTTGCTGTTGGTGTTGTCAGGGAGGGGCTGTTGAGTTGGTTCCAACTCATAGTGACGCTTATGGCCAACAGGAGAAAACACCCCTAGATCCTGCACCAGCTTCAAAATTGTTGCTATGTTTGAGCCCGTTATTGCAGTCCTTATGTCAATTCATCTTGGTGAGGGTCTTTCTCTTTTTTGTTGACCCTCTATTTTTAAAAAATCATGTTATTGGGGGCCCAAACAGCTCTTATCACAATCCATCCATCCATCCATTGTGTCAAGCACATCTGTAACATTTGTTGCCATCATCATTCTCAAAACATTTTCTTTCTACTGGAGCCCTTGGTATCAGCTCCTCAGTTTTTCCCTCCCTCCCCCACTCTCTCTCCTTCACGAACCCTTGATAATTTATAAATGATTATTATATTTTCATGTCTTACACTGACCGATGTCTCCCTTCACCTGCTTTTCTGTTGTCCGTCCCCCTGGGAGAGGGTTATAGGTAGGTCATTGTGATCAGTTCCCCCTTTCTCCCCACTTTCCCCTTCCCCTCCTGGTATCACTACTCTCATCATTAGTCCTGAGGGATTATCTGTCCTGGATTCCCTGTGTTTGCAGCTCCTATCTCTACCTGTGTACATGCTCTGGTCTAGCCGGATTTGGAAGGTAGAATTGGGATCATGAGAGTGGGGTGGGGGAGAGGAAGCATTAAAGAACTAGAGGAAAGTTGTGTGTTTCACCAATGCTATACTGCACCCTAACTAGCTCATCTCTTCCT
Organism: Echinops telfairi; assembly: GCF_000313985.2. NCBI lineage: Eukaryota > Metazoa > Chordata > Mammalia > Afrosoricida > Tenrecidae > Echinops > Echinops telfairi. Next base: position 3,282,420 of record NW_022103951.1, read on the forward strand.
TGTGACCCTTCTGTAAGGGGGTGTCCAATTGTCCACAGATGGGCTTAGGGTTTCCACACTGCACTCCCCCTCATTCACATTGATATGATTTTTCTTCTGGGTCTTTGATGCCCACTGACACCTCATGATCACACAGGCTGGTGTGCTTCTTCCATATGGGTTTTGTTGCTTCTCAGCTAGATGGCCACTTCTTTACCTTCAAGCCTTTAAGACCCCAGACACTATATCTTTGGTAGCCAGGCACCATCAGCTTTCTTCACCACATTTGCTCATTATGCAACCATTTTGTCTTCAGCAATAGTGTTGGGAAGGTGAACATCACGGAATGCCTGGTTATTAGAACAAAGTGTTCTTCTGTTGAGGGAGTACTTGAATAGAGGCCCAATATCTGTCTGCTAATTTGATACTTAACTTATAAATATATGTACATAGATCTATTTCCCTATTGTCATATATAAATATATTTACATATGTACATGCCTGTATTTAGATCTCTATAAATGCTCTTTGCCTCCCAGCTCTTTCCTCTATTTCCTTGTACTTTCCTCTTGTCCCGCTATCATGTTCGGCCTTCATTTGGTTTTCAGTAATTCCTCCTGGTTACACTGCCCTTGATCAAGCCCTACCAGGCATCCTAAGCCCTCCTCGCCATCAATTTTAAATCACTTGTTCCTTTGTCCCTGGGTTTGTTGACACCTCCCATCCTTTCCCTGCCTCCCCTCTCCCATGTCCCTTGGGAACCATCGGGTCCTTTTGTTTTCTCCTCAGGATTGTTTATCCCACCTATCTTATCTAACTAGACATGCAAAGATAATAATAGGCACACAAAAAGGCAGAGCAAAACAAAACAACAAAAGAAAACCAAAACACCAGACAACAACAACAAAAAAACAACGACAAAGAAAATAAAAGCCTATAAATAGTTCCAGGTCTGTTTGCTGACCTTTAGGCACGATTTCCAGGTTGACTCTTATTTTATGATATCCTTTTATAACTAAGGAGAGCAACAAGACCATAAGATAGAAGACCAAAAAGAAAAGATATAAGACAAACATAAAATCTATTGTTTCATGCCAGGAGTGAACACATGGACACTAAGATTAAAAGCACAATAAAACAATTTACAATTGCTAAAAATAAAATAAATACATAAGTGTAAATCAAACAAACTGTGAGAAGGACTTACATGCTAAAAATACAAAATGCTGATGAAAGAGATAAAAGGAGATGTAAATAAATAATGAGATACCCATGTGCATGTGTTCAAGAGTCAACACTGTACAGATATTAATTCTCTCAAAATTGTTGTGCAGGTTTTATGCAATTCCTAATAGAATCTCAGCAAGAATTGTTGTTTATATAGGCAAATTTATTCTAAAATATATACTGAGAGACAATGAAACAAGAATAGATAAAATAATTTTGAAAAGGAAAAATAAAAAGGCAGAAATTATTTACCCAGTTTCACAATTTATGATTAAACAGCTACAGTAATCCAGATTCTGTGATACTAGCCAAGGGTTATACACACAGATCAATTGTACGAAAGAGACACTAAATATAGACCCACACAAATATGCCTAACTGATTTTTGAAAAAAAAAAAAGTGCAAAAGTAATTTAATGGAGGAAAGACAGTCTTTTTAACAAATGGTGCCAGAGCAATTAGTCACCCATAAAGAAAAGATCTCAGCTTAAATGGTTTATACAGGAGCTGGGGAAAGGGGAGGGGAACTGGGTACAAACAATGAATGTGGGAGGGGGAGGGAGCACTGGAATTGATTGTGATGATGTATATGCAACTCTTTTAAAAAGTGACTTAACTATGGAAGCATTCATGACGTGAATATTATATCATGAAAACTACTTTAAAAAAAAAGAAACCAAAGTTGACCTATGGTTACTGTGAATGAAGGAGAAGAAGTTTTGGCTTGGGGAAGCATTGAGTTTATGTTAACGGTGGTGGAATAGTTTGGAAAAGGATGTCAATAGTAATTGCACAACTCGAACACAATTGGTCTAGTTCCTAAATGCTACCTCCCACTATCATGATGTCAATTCTACCTTACAAATCTGGTTAGATCAGAGGATGTATACTGGTACAGATAGGAACTGGAAACACAAGGATCCAGGACAGATGATCCCTTCGGGGCCAGTGGTGAGTGTGGCAATACCAGAGGCTGGAGGGAAGGTGAGGTAGAAAGGGGGAACTAACAAATGCTGAAGAGGATGTGGAGAGACTTATGCACTTATATACTGCTGGCTGGAGGGCTTGTAAATATGTGCAGTCGCTATGGAAAGCTACCTAAAGCAACTGGGACTAGAAATATACAACCCAGAAATACCTTTGCTGGGCATATACCCCAAAGAAATACATGACAGATCACAAACAGATGTCTGTTCATTGCAGCACAATTCACCATAACAAGAAGTTGGAAACAGCCCAATGTCCATCAGTGAAAGAATGGCTAAGAAAACTCTGATACATACACACAATGGAATACTGTGCATCCTGAAAAATTTAACAGCGATGAAACCATGAAACACCTCATGACATGGAGAGACTTGGAAACCACAAAAGGACAAATACTGTGTGAGTCTACTACTGTAAGGATAAACATCAAAAAGAAGGCAGGTTTCTACTCTCAAATCACATAATCTTTTAATTCCGGTCTCCCAAGCAACCAAGTAGAGAGCCTGCCTAGTGCCTATGAACCATATGCCACCCCCTTTAGATGTACATCTCTTTTTATGTACATCTTAAAAACCACTTTGAAAAAAAAACACACCACTTTGACATCTTAAAAATCACTATCTTAGGTGGGATCGGTTTTTCAAGATGGAGGTAGACGAAGAAGACCATTTAGTTGCTGTCATACCACAGTGTGCTCAGGTCGCCCCAAATCAACAGACACTCCTACAAGCGTGATAAATGAAACTTAGTGGGGGAGGGAGGCAGGTATGTCTCAGAGAACATTACATTACTGTTGATGGGTAAACTGGGAGGAGCAACTTCCCATGGGGGAAAACACCTTACAATACTTATATAGAACTCAAGTTGAGAGTATGCCTGGTATACTGTATTTCTAATTAGACACTTTTAACCTAGTTTCTCTCCCAGCCCTTAGTGACCCAGGTCATGTGCTATGGATTACTGGGAGTTTAGACTCTCTCTTTCCAAGCTGCACCACATCTTTCATTGGCCATACCAGAAGAATTTGATGTGGAAACTCCACTAAGCAAACAGCTTTACCTCAAACCCAACTATCTCAGTTTTATGGAATGGACGTACTCTCTTGGACTTAAGGCTGAAATATCCTAGTGTGGGAAGAAACAGATGACTACTATCCCAAGATTATAGAATTGGTGGTTGTTGGACTTTGGTTCAGCACCCATGCTTTGAGAGAGCCCAATGAATAATGGCCTGAGACTACCATATATTTACTATTTTAATGCCTTCCTTGCTTGCTTAAGACATGTATTAATCTTATAAGCATGGTTCTTTGTTAATAAGTGTTATTGAAAGTTTTTCCCTATCACCAACCCTCATTGTTTGGGTAAATAGTGCCCAGGCACTTAATAATTTACAATAAATGTCAATAGGATTCAACATCTTACATAAGAGTTAACAATGATTGTATTGCACTCTGAAGGCATCATCCTATATTGTATAATTTCCTTTTCTCAATAGGGTTTTAAATTCTATAACATTGGCTAAATTAATGACTCTATCAAGAGAATTACCTAATGCCCCAGGGGGATAATTTATAATGTTCTCTATCATAAAATGATAATGATGTCTCTAAAATGAACCTGAGACATATACAAACCATAGATCTATGAATGCATTTGGGACTCACTCTTAATTTTAGCTCAAATCGGAGAACAATTAGTTCTTATGGAATGGCCCTGCTAGATGCTCACCCTTATGAAGAGATCACTGAAGATATTGGTGCTATAACAAAGTGTGGTGAAGAAACCAGATAGTGCCCTGCTCTGAGAAAGAATAGTGTCTGGGATCCTAAAGGTTTGTGTTCAAACAAGTAGCCACCTAAGAGAGGTGTCAGCTAAATCCACATGACAGAAGCATACCAGGATTGTAAATAATAAAAAAATCAAATCCAGAAGAGGGAATGATATCAGAGCTTAAGTTGTGAACACCGATTTGCAGGAGGCTAGGAATGACAGTGGAAACCCAAACTCCATTTTCAGTGTCCCCACATGGATTAAGTCTCCAGTGAATCCCCTATGACCCTAGTCCAGAGATGTAAATAGCCTGACTATCATATGGAGATTATTTTAAACTTGATTATGGCAGATGTTGCTGTTCGGTGCCATTGAATTGATTCTGACTCATAGCGACCTTATACACAAAAGAATGAAACTCTGCCCGGCCCTGTGCAATCCTCACAATTATTCCCATGCTTGAGCCCATTGTTGTAGTCACTATGGTGTCAATCCATTATCTTGAGGTCTGTCCTCTTTTTCACGGCCCCTTCACTTTATCCAACATGATGTCCTTCTCCAGGTACTGGTCTCTCCTGACAACGTGTTCAAAGTGTGTTAAGATAAAGTCTTTGACAAAATGCTGCTTTCGTTCATTAGGCCTTCAGTATCTGACAGTGTTTGGAAGCTCTGCATAAGGTTTTCAGCGGCTCCTTCCTCCGAAGTGGGGAGCTGAGTCCTTCTTCATTGTCTGTTCTGAGTGTGGAAGTCCCACTGAAAGACCAGTGACGTAGTGTCCAGCATCACAGCAACACACAAGCCACTGAAGTATGACAAACTGACAGACAAATGGTGGCTATTTGAGTTAAGACTATCCATATTCTGCATCTTGCCATCACATTCCTGGTTAGTTAAAGCTCCTACTGGGCTATTCTTGACAAATATATTATTTACAAATGATTTATGATCTCTTCTGCAATACAGTATTTAAAATTATATCTGCTAAGTGTTTGCTTGTTGTGGTCATTATATTTCTCATTGTATGCCTAAAAAGGAAATTACACTCCGTAAAATGATTTGTTATAGGAAAATAGATGTAATGGATGCACTTTAAAAAAATCATTTTATTGGGGCCTCATGCAACTCTTATCATAATCCATACATACACCAATCGTGTAAAACACATTTGTACATTCATTGCCCTCATCAATCTCAAAACATTTGCTCTCCACTTAAGCCCTTGGCATCAGCTCCTCATTTTCCCCCCTTCCTCATGAACCCTTGATAATTTATAAATTATTATTTTGGCTTATCTTACACTGTCCGATGTCTCCTTTCACACACTTTTCTGTCGCCCATCCCCCAGGGAGGAGGTTATATGTACATCCTTGTAATCGGTTCCCCCTTTCCACCACACACTCCCTCCATCCTCCCTGTATCGCCACTCTCACGACTGGTCCTGAAGGGATAATCTGTCCTGGATTCTCTGTTTC
>NW_022103951.1:3289177-3290235 GCF_000313985.2 Echinops telfairi
AGTTCCTATCTGTACCAGTGTACATTCTCTGGTCTAGCCAGATTTGTCAGGTAGAATTGGGATCATGATAGTGGGGGCGCGGGGGAGGAAGCATTTAGGAACTAGAGGAAAGTTGTATGTTTCATCGCTGCTACATCGCACCCTGATTGGCTCGTCTCTTCCCCAAGATCCTTCTGTAAGGGGCTGTCCAGTGGCCTATAAATGGGCTTTGGGTCTACAGTCTGCACACACACACACACACACACACACACACCCCGCCCATTCACTATGATATGATTTTTTGTTCTTTGATGCCTGATAACTGACCCCTTCGGCACCTCGTGATCGCACAGGCTGGTGTGCTTCCTCAATGTGGGCTTTGTTGCTTCTGAGCAATATGGCCACTTGTTTACCTTCAAGATAACGGATACACTTTAATGTGCACAAGTTGTTTAACTTTGATGTCTAATTTCACTACTATATACAAATTCGAACTCATTGATATCAAGTTGGTTCTGATTGGAAGCAAACCTGTAAGACAGGGTAGAACCTCCCCTTTGAATTTTTGACACTGTCAATCTTTATGGGAGCAGACAGCCTTATCTTTATCCAGTGGAATGGCTGTTGAGTTCAAACTGCTGGCCTGGCAGTTAGCAGCCTAACTCGTTACCCACTACACCATCTGGACTTGTTAACAACTCTGTGAGAGGCAAGAATTCACTCCGTGGCCTTGGCTTTCTCCTTATAAACTTGGTTGGGAAAGCCAGTTTGGGAGTCTAAGTGCTCCAACACTAACACCAACACGGAATGTGTCTGCCCTCTTTGTCTGTCTTTTTGCTGAGTAGCAATATCACTTTAAGCACAAAGTTAATACAAAGTTTCAAGTTAAAAGATTCTATTTCTTCTCAGTGTTTTATATAAAATCCTTTGGGGACCAATGTTTTCCACATTAATCTTTTAATCAACGCTGACTCTGACGTGGCTTGTAGTTTTAGCTCAGAACAGAGTCAATGCGCCACCAGCTCGAACCATTCTCTTTTGACTAACACTTAGGTGCCTTGCGATCATTGCTCTGAGGA
>NW_022103951.1:3291636-3295697 GCF_000313985.2 Echinops telfairi
GGAACTCAGGCGGGAAGTGGGAAGACTGCGAGGATAGGGAGGAGGCAGCACATAATGGCACGCGACAAAATGTTCAGTAAGTTCATTGTTGTTGGTAAGTGGTATCAAATCGGTCCCCACCCTATGCACACCAGAACGAAACGTGACCCAATGCTGAGCCTTTTCCACCACTGATTCTATGCTTGAGCCCGTTGTGGTAGGCACTGGGTCATTCTACCTTGTTGAGGGCCTCCCTCTTTTTTGCTGCCCCTCCACTTTAGCAAGCCTGACATCCTCCTCCAGGGACTGGTCTCTCCTGACAACATGCCCAGAGTATGTAAGGCAAAGTCTCACCATCCTAGCCTCTAAGGAGCACTCTGGCCGTACTTCTTTCAAGACACATCTGTTTGTCCTTTTAGCATCACAGCAGCACACAAGCCACCAGGGTACGACAAACTGACAAACAAGAGGTGGAGTTGTTTAATGGGAACTTAATTTATTCTTAAGCTTTCCTCTGAAGCACAATACCAAGTGTTTTGTTTTAGAAAGAACATACTAGTCTCTACTTGAACATTGTCCATCTGTACAATTGTTTTGCTCATGGTAATAAGTGGCAGAAATCCCCTCTTGTTTTCGTTTTCTTCTTATCCCTAGCCTGATCTTGCACTGGATAAATAGGCGTCAGGTATGGATATTTCTTTTTCTACGCAGAGCTTTAGAGATGAGTTGATTTCCCTGGTAGTCAGAAAGCTAAAGTAAGGATGCCTTATCCCTGGCATGCCTCATGCTTGTAAATATTCCCTAAAATGGAAGAATGAAGAGGACTGTTTGTCTAAATTCTTTCTCAACAGTGATATAATTCTTAAATACAAAAGTACAATGGCCTAGCACAAAACTGGCTTTTCTGAGCCAGCAAGACTCCCTACCGTGGCATCCCTGGCAGCAACATGTGTCTCCCCGTTGGAGAACAAAGACAGCTCCATGGAGATCTGTCCTGTGTGGGTCCTGCTTCCGGAGGCCACGTCACTGCCACTAATCTCTGTCTCTGCCCAAATCCTTCGGCAGCATTCTGTGGGTGTCAACGTGTGTGTACATATGAAGGCTCCCCTCCTGCCAGTCCTTCAAGTTTACCTAAAGTGGAGCAATACATATTTTGTCCCGTTTCAACATATATCTTTCAATCTCTTTCTCAGTCTTTCACATGTTATGATCTAAGTATTTTCTGCCAGTCTAGCATCCTGTATAAAAAGTTTATTTTTTAATCCTTTTTAAGCATGTATTAGGTGAAAGTTTGTTAGAACAGATCATTGGTTTTATGTTCAACACTCACTTTTAGTCTATCTCACTCATTGCACTCCACTCAATGAACCCTCAAGGGTCCCACTGCCTCCTGTTTCCCGTTTCCACTCCTCCTCCCCCCCTTCTTCCCTAACCCTTCTGGGCTCTGTCCTTGGGTTCATGGTGCCTTTTTGATTGAAACTGCTTGCTTATTCTAAGGTGGGCGGACCTCCCTCCTGTTATCTCCCCCTTACAGACCTATCTACTATTTGACTGAAAAGGGAACCATTGGAGTGAGTTTCTTTCTTTCTTTTGCCTTTCAGATTTTTAATTTCTTCAAATTTCTTTCTTCATTAGCAGTGACTGAAATGAAAGAAAAGCGGTCAGGTGGGGGAAGGATACCCAGGGCTCAATAGAAAGGGAATGTCTAGAAAACAATGATGGTAACCTATGTACAGATATGCTTAATACAATTAACGTATGGATTGTTATACTAGTTGTAATGTTAGATCTCTCCGAGGTGAGATAGACCTCCGTCCTTGGCTCCAGACGATTAAGAATTCACGCCGAAGCCTGGTTTGTGATCCAAGTGGGCTTATAGAGAAGAGCAGCAGTTTCAGGTTCTACAGTAAAGAGAACACAAGCCAGACAGAGGCCACGGCACAGTTGCAGCTACAGCCGGGGTGTGCTACATTGTGTAGCAGCCACTGGGGAAAAAAAACGCCAAAGCAAAACTTCGGGCCCTTCCAGGAGCCCCGTTGGGAGGCGTGGTCGACAATACTGGTCGGACCCCATTGGGTGATTCAAATTCAGCGGGCTTAGATAGGCCAATCCATGCATACCGCCTACCTAGGTATACTACCCCTTCCTGGGGGGAAGCTCGAAACCTCTGAGCATGCGTCAGGGATGCCCCAGTCCCTATGCTAGCTACCTAACAGTAAGAGCCTCCAATAAAATGATCTTTTCATAGAGAGAGAGAGAGGGAGAGAGAGAGAGAGAACTGGTCAGGTGGATAGGAGTGCTTCCCACTTTCAACCAGTAGGTAGTTGTCGACAGCCAACCGTCTGTCTGCCAAGCCCGTTCATAGGCGGGAAACCCACTAGGCCCCGAGTTGTGTGGACTGACTTCTTGGCTCCCTCCTTCGAGAGCACCACAAAGGCACCACGCAGGCCTCTGCGCACAGTGGCGCCAGGCCTCCTTCCGGAGCCAGCCCGCATCCTCCACGAGGCCAGCATCCTGGTGTGCAGAAGAGCCCCAGGGCCTTTGCCCCGCCCCAGCCCCCTCACCCTCAACGGCGTCCATGACGTCCACATCAACCCAGCCACGCCCACGACGCCCTGTGCAGTCTTTGGGGCAACAACGACGACGTGGGAAGGATCTGGAAGCCGTCCCTTCGAGGCTCGGGTCGGAGTCTGCTCGGCAGTTGAGAAGCCCTCCCCGCCCCTGCCCACGCCAGACCCCTGAGAGCGGCCCTTCCTCCTTCTCCTCGGCCTGGGGGCGCTTAACCGGGCCTTTGCCCCTGTCAGCGGCTCCACGGGCCGGGCCACATCCGAGGGTACATACACAGGACACGAAGCCAGGTTCGCTGCCAAGGAGCGCCGGCATGGGGCCCTCTTGTCTACAGCACCCAGCACCACCCGCTGGTGTTTGTCATTGAAGGCCAACCTGAGAGCCTGGGTGGGGAAGTCTCAGCTGCCATATTGGCCCAGTCACAGGGCCAGCAGGACAGGACTCTCTGCTCCGTGGGGAGGCGAACCCCGTAACCAATGGACCCGTTCGATGGACCCATTCACTGGGCCCTCCCCATCGTCTTGGCGATAGCCGCAGCCAGTCCACCTGCCGAGAAGTGCTTGGCGAAGGACACAGTGGCATCTGCCATGTTAGAAAAGAATGAGGCGCAATGGGTGGGCAACAGGCAAGATAGAACAGGAGGCGGCTTAGACTCTGGGGCGCTGGGTGGAGTTGATTTCCAGATCTGGAGGGTGACTAGCAGGGTGACTAGGATCCAGCCAACCGGTGAGCTTGGTTTTTGTTAGTATTTTCCAAGTTTTGTTCCACATTGGTCTCCAGTTCTATCCAGAACCTTCTACGGAGATCCCTTTCAGAGGAGTTGATTGTGAGAGCTGGGTACCATATAGCTCTTCTGGTCTCAAGTTGATGGGGGGTGATGTTTACGTGGTCCATCAGCCGGCTAGACCAATTGTTTCTAGGTGTTCTCTGTTTTCATCACTCTTTTCCAGACAGGGAGACACCAACAAGCGTACATGGTCGCGCACACGCCTTTAAGACCCCAGTTGCTATTCAACGAAGTAAGCTGTAGAAATTGTCCTTGGGGGTTCTGTTATGCCAGTTGACCTTGGTGTCCCCTGAGGCTAGGGTCCTGAGCTCCAGGGGCAGCAACTCATTCCTTTAAGGTGTTTGGTGATGTCCAAGAACTTTTCATAACTTTGTTCCCTGTGTGCTCCACTCCATTCATAGATATATTTGAAGCGACGGCCAATACCCATGCACAAATATTCTCTATTAAACCTACACATATTTGTGTGTGTGTGTATTCCCACTCTCCCAATTCACATTCCACCTGGGTGTCTAACCATGCATGTGCCGTAGTCAAAGACTGTGTACCAACAACATGCCTCTGTCGCTTTTAACGCTTGCACCTCTTCCAGTGTCTTCCCCTTCCTCTCTCACTATTCGCCAGCCACCCTTTTATCCAATATTGCTTTGCCCTTCAGCCAAGTCAACACGGGTCTATCCTCTTTTATAGACCAGACTTTCACCTTTTCTTTTATGATTTTTGGGTT
>NW_022103951.1:3296561-3323153 GCF_000313985.2 Echinops telfairi
TACCATCAAGCTTTTAAGACCTCAGACACTCTATCTTTTGCTAGCCGGGCACCATCAGCTTTCTTCACCACATTTGCTTATTTACCTGAATTCTGATAAGATACCTACTCCCCTCTTCCTGCATCTTACCATAGTTACTAACATCCCAACATCCCAACATCATTGTATGTTTTAACAGTTTCATTGACATTCAACTCACATATCATCCATTTCACTAATTCAATCACATTCATAAGAATTGTTCCACTATCAACTCCAAGATATTTCTTCCTCCTTATACTCATTATTGTTAGTTCCCCATTCCGCACCTACTTCCCCTGCCACATATTCCCTGGAAACTATCAAACTTATTGTTATCTCTATAGGTTTGCCCATCTTAGGTTTTATATACAGAAAAACATACAGAACCAACACAAATGGCCCAACAACGACAGAATGAAACAGGAAAACCTCACTCTATTCTAAAACAATGTAGAAAACATTAAAAACACGGAGCAATTATACATTGGATTAGGAGGAAGATCAAATGACAAGGTGTCACATTTGACCTAACTACAGCTGCAGGAATCCAACCTACAATGTACTATGCCTGATAATAAGACATTTTCCCATTCTTGGTCCATAGTCAGAAGGGATTGACCTGAGACTTAATCCAAATGGGGGAGTCCTGTGAATAGGTTTGGGGCTTTCACTGTCATCCATAGCCTTGTGCAAACTGAGTGTTTAGAATTTAAGCTCTAATACTATTTCCTCCTCCGGGTTTGGATTTTATTATTTACAATTCTTGGATCACACAGGCTGGTGTGCTTCTTCCATGTGGACTTGGTTGATACCTCATTTAGATGGCTGCTTGTTTGAAGACAAGCCTTTAAGACACCAGATGTTATTCTTTCCGATAGCTGTAGCTACAGAATTAATTTTTAACAAATTATTCTGCAGAATTAATTTTTTATTCCAGCTGAGGCATTATGGCAGAATGTTACCGAACTCTAATATTTTGTCATTTAAAATGGTAATACTCATATTCTGTTTACATGATTATCAAATTACTCATTTTATCACTACATATCTAGGCTTAAAAAATCATTTTGAATTTTAAGAAATACATTTTAAAGGTATGTTTTTTCCTTCGTTTAGTCTATAAAGCATGCTTATACACAAGATTGCAGCATTCTTTTAATATATCACTGCACTTAAATTCTTAATTTTGTTGTTGTTGTTATATGCCATCTAGTTGGCTCCAACTCATCTCAGCCCTATGCACAACAGAACAAAATATTATCCAGTCCGACATCATCTTCACTGTCATTGTTGTTTGAACCCACTCTTTGAGCCACTGTTTCTTTTTTTATTTTATCATTTTATTGGGGGCTCATACAACTCATCACAATCTATACTACATCAATTGCATAAAGCACATTTGTACATTCATTGCCCTCATCATTTCAAAACATTTGCTTTTCATTGAAGCCCTTGGCATGAACTCCTCATTTTCCCCCTCCCTCTGCACTCCCCCCTTCCTCATGAACCCTTGATAATTTATGTTATTATTATGTCATATCCTACACTGTCCGACATCTCCCTTCACCCACTTTTCTGTTGTCCAACCCCCAGGGAGAATGTTATATGTAGATCTCTGTAATGGTTCCCCCTTTCCACCCCACCCTCCCGGTATGACCACTTTCACCACTGGTCCTGAAGGGATTATCTGTCCTGGATTCTCTTGTGTTTCCAGTTCCTATCTACCAGTGTACATCCCATGGTCTAGCCAGATTTGTAAGGTAGAATTGGGATCATGATAGTAGGTGGGGAGGGTAGGAATCATTTAGGAAGGAACTAGAGGAAAGTTGTATTTTTCATACTTGCTACAATACACACTGACTGGCTCGTCTCCTCCCCGAGACCCTTCTGTAAGGGGGTGTCCAATTGCCAACAGATGGGCTTTGGGTCCCTATTCTGCACTCCCCGCTCATTCTCAATGATATGATTTTTTGTTCTTTGATGTCTGATACCTGATCCCTTCGACACCTCATGGTCACACAGGCCGGTGTGCTTCTTCCATGTGGGCTTTGTTGCTTCTCAGATAGATGGCCGCTTGTTTAAGTCTTTAAGACCCTAGACGTTATATCTTTTGATATCAGCCACTGTTTCTATCCACCTCCGTGGCAGTCAAGAAGGATGTCTTTTTCCAGGAAGTGGTCTCTCCTGACAACAAAATGTTCACAGTATGTGAGACAGAGTCTCACCATTCTTGCTTCTAAGAAGCATTTTGGCTATAATTCTTCCAAGACAAGTATTTCAGTCTGGTCTTTTTCTTTTTTAAAGACAATTACTTTATTGATAAACAATTCACATACCTTACAATTCAATGGGTTGAATATTTTAAAAGAGTTGTGAAGTCATCACCACAATTAATTTTAGAATATTTTATTAATTTGTGTACTCCTTAACTCATCCCTCCCCACCCCCCATCCTCTCCTGCCATAGCTGTCCCTATCAATTGACCTAGTCTGGATTTCATAGGAAGAACATTATTATATGGTCTTTATATTTGTGAGAATTTGGGGTTTTTTTTGGGGGGTGGGGAGAGTATTCTCTCCAGGTTTAGGGAGCAATGATTTGTAATCTAAAACCCCAAGTTAAGATGTCATTTTTTTCTTTTTCTTTAATTTCTCTTTTTAATATATTCTGGAATTTTTTTTATATTCTGGATTTAAATTAGATTTATTCCTTGAAAGTTGATAATGGTGTCTTAAGTTTATAGAGACTTTGCAGAAGTAAGATTTTCAGTTCGTTGATTACCAATCTTACAAGGGTTTCTGCTTTGTTTTTGGCATTTTAAGAAATGTATTTCCAAAAGGGCATATATTTAACCAGAACCCTCATCCTACCAAGTTTTTCTAGAAATGGGATTTCAGAAGTTTTACAAGAGTATAGCTGCCTATCCATTAAAATTTTTGTTTTCTTCTCCTTGCCCCAACCTGTTCAGCCTGAGTATCTATCCATATATAGACTTACAGATCAGTTATTGTGGAGTTGTGATGCAACAGTAGTTACTTGTTGTCTTCAAGGAGCCCTGGTAGCACAGTGGTTATGCATTGGCCCATGAGCTATAAGGTCAACAGTTCAAAACCACTGGCAGCTTCTGAGGGAGAACAACAGGGCTTTCTAATCCCTTACAGTTATAGTCTTGAAAACCCAGACAGTTGTCTTATAGGGGCGCTGAGTTCATGTTGACTCGGTGGCCATACCTTGTGTCTGTCTGCCTCCATTTTTGTCAACCTCCCTCTTACTGTATATTGGCTTCCTCTTCACCCAAGTTCGCACTTGCCTACCCTTTAGCTCTAGTGGTGTAGTGGATTATACATCGGGCTGCTTATGGCAGGGTCATTAATTTCGGAGGTCAGGCACTCTGAGGGATAAAGAGGAGGCTTTCCGTTCCCATCAAGATTTACAGCATCGGAAACCCACGGGGACGGCTCCTCTCTGTCCTGTAAGGTCAGAGTTGAAATTGGCTTGTCAGCAGGTGAGACCCTCTATTCGAGTTGTTCTCAACCTTCCTAATACCGTGACCCTTTCATGAAGTTCCTCATGTTGTGGTGACCCCCCCCCATCCATAAAATTATTTTCGTTGCGACTTCCTGTCATTTTGCTACTGTGATGAATCGGGCGACCCCTGTGGAAGAGTCATTCGACCCCCCGGTTGAGAACCGCTGCTGTTCCATGAGTCGGACGTCCGGCCCCGAGGCCCGTGAAACCAACACCAGCTAACATCACAAGCTACCGCAGAAAAGCAGCTCCAGCCATCACATTAGGGTGACTTACTGAAATGTTTGACCAGGATGACCCACAGATTTATGCTATAAATACCCAAATGGCCCTTGATAGGAAAAGAGTGCTTACCTGGGGTCTAGTCAATGACTTGTCCTTCCACTACCAACGAATGTCTTAGTATGAAAACTTCTTGCATTTTTCCAACAGTGGTCTCGTACAAGAATGTCTTATTTTGCATTGGACCGATTTCATTCAACTTAATGTTCTCTGGGTTCACCCCTGCTTCATGATCGCCATTATTCTAGAATGTTGTGTAGTCTTTAAATTGTGAGGAGGCCACAGGCCTGGGTGGTGTTATGTTGTTGTGCATAGGGTTTGCGGAGTCAACGGCACCTAACACTGTCTTTCACTTCGTGTACATTTATCTATTCTTTCACAAATGGGGATTTAGGTAGGCTCCATCTTTTGTGTTACTGTGACTGCTGCTGTGAAGATGGGTGTGCATACATCTTGGTCAAGCTTACTCTCTAGGACTGGTTCTCAACCTGCCTAATGCCGCGAGCCTTTCATAGTTTCTCATGTTGTGGTGACCCACCCCCAACCATAAAGTTATTTTCGTTGCTACTTCATCACTGTCATTTTGCTACTGTGATGAATCAGGCAAACCCTGTGAAAGGGTCGTTGGACCCCCAACGGGGTCACGACCCACATGTTGCCAACTGCTGCTCTAGGACTTATACCAAGTGCTGGGCCACATGCTATTTCCATTCCCAACTTTTTGCTTCCCACAATGGCTGTACCATTTTACAGTCTCACCAGCAGTTATAAACTACTCTTATTAGAAGAAAACTTATTTTCTGCCCAAATAAACCCCCCATCTTTGGTTACAGTCAAGGAGTGGAAGTTTTCTAGATCAGCCTGGAAATAATTTGCAAAACACCAGAACTAAACTGACATCCTGTTCATTTCTGATGGCTTTGCAAATGATCAGTTACACATTTTCTTCCTAAGCCTTGAACATCCCCAGTCCAATGTGATTTTTAAAAATCTAGATGTGTTTTACCTACTAGCTTTAAAAGAATTGTCAGAACAGTTCCAGCTAATTTATCTTCGTGCAAAGTTTATTTTTTTGTTCTTTAGTCTGAGAAAAAAAGCAAGTTTTTATGGGATAAGATGACTATCAGGCCTTTGGAACACTGCAACTCCTTGGGCTTCTTGAGCCACTGAGGTTTTCAGCAGTGACAGCATTAGCAGTCTGTTCCGAATGGACCTCTCAGGCTGTGTTGAGAACAGACTGCAGCAGGACAAGGTAAAAGCTGGGAAAAGGCAGCCTATTCCAGGTGAGCCAAGGGCGGTAGCAGTGGAGGTGTTGAGAATTGGTCAGATGCTGAAACTATCCGGACAGTAGAGCCAATAGGATTTATATACGCAATAGGCTTTCACGGTTACAGGCAATGACTCAGCCGGTGCTCTCTTCTGCTGCAGTGGTTTCAAGGCCCATTGTGTATGTGTATACCCACTGCACTAAGCAGAGTGTGTCGCAAATGTCTGAAACCCGTGTGAATGCTTGAAGTTAATTATAAGAGACCCTGGTTTCATCTCCCACGAGTTTGGTTACAGTAGTCAACCATTGACGACTTTAGGTTTTACATTAATCCGAACTTCTGGTAGAAGAGGTTTACAGGCCAGAGGGACATGCTAGATATAAAACATCTGGTTACAACAGAACACTGCTGTAAATGTGTTTCTGAAGCAGTAACACAACCTAAGTCAATGAAGTATGTGACAATAAAGGCTTCCTTAAAAACGTACAGTGACACGTAGACACAGCTTTTGAACTCTTACAAGGTAGCTTCAGGGCCCTAAACAGCACATTTATCATAAGTGTGGCATCAAATCCGATCTTAAAGGTACCGTTTGGAAATGCAAACTAAGAAAGTTTTATCAGACTATCCAAACTCAGTCAGATTCAACTCTTTGAACAATTTTTCAGGCCTGGGGAGGACCCTTTAAAATAACAACTTAGCCACACCCCAACCCAAGGAAGTCCATCTCTATGGGGGCATCTTTTCTTTTAAATAAAAAAAGCTTCTCCAGCAGTTCTGATGCCAGAGCTGCGAGCCCATTCCAAGAGAATCTATTACGCAGCAAGGGAAATTATAAAATACAACAAAGAGCTGTGCAGAGACATGGGAGAACAAGGTCAAAATGTAAGGACTTTCTCTGTATCTTCTCATTATCTTTTACTTCCTGAAAGAGCCTAAGAACACTACTAGTTATAATCTACGCCACAAACACTCAATTCAAGAGTTAAGAAACCTAAAACAAAGGCTGGGAAAGTACACGTTGTTAGCCACCTACAATCAGCTGGTAAAATGCTGTTCCAATGGAGGCAGACTTTGGGGTCTGCAGGAGTAGACCAAATCAGAGCTATTCAAAGGGAGGGAGCACTGCCTTGCATCGCCTGTGTTCCAGTCTAGGAGACGCAAGGAAGGAAAGCTTTGTCCAGGCTCTAAAGGTAATGTAATTGGAACTCATGAACTTCCTTTACACCTTCAATTTCATAGATAAAGCCAACTGAAACTATCGGGGAGAGGAGCTGGTCTTTAAGGAGGCTCTGAGTCATTTTTCAAAAAAACTGCCGTGACAGCCCTTTATTCCTGGAACTACCCAAAGATGAAAGGAATAAGATCAGAATCTTTATTTCAAACAGGTTCAATTGGCATATATGCCACACCAAAGACTGGCTGTAGCAAATAATCTGATTTCCAAAGTATAAATTTGACATTACTTGGGATTCAGATTTTTTGCTACACTGTAGAGTAAATCCAGTATTACACTAACTGTTAATTTATTATGGACTGCTTTTAGTACCAGAGGTTAAATTTAACCAGTAAATACTCAGAGTAATCTTATGGCTACCACCGAAGGTAATGAGTGGTGAAATGGAATTGTGGTATTACTGTGAAAACACATCCCTAGGTTGGGGAGCGATTTTCCAGCTTTATTGTTATTTAACCGGGCATCTTCAGTCATCATCTACTGTTGGCTTGATTGTCACTCCTCTTCTTATCTGGCCCCAGCCAATTAGACTGCAAAACGAAATGAAATAACGTAAGGGTCTTACCATGCATTTCACAACCACATCATTCTTACCACGTGCTCACATGACGTTATTTTTTTTACCCATCTTCCACATTCAAGAACATCTACAATGATCTTCTGGAGCCCTAGGGCCTGCTACATGAGGTTTCAGAAAGTCGGGGGAGAAATTAAGCCTGCTTTGATTCCATTTTTTCCAGTGAACTTTATGAAACCCCCTGATGTTGGCTCTAGCCAACATGACTGACAGGAAGAGCAAACAAAAGGTCACTGTTATAAATATGCCCATCCTCACTCTTATCAACTGCATCCTCTGGAACAAAACGACACCAACTAAACCTCCAAGACTAAGAATGAAAGGGTCATTCAACTGCTTCCCTAGTCCTTTTTAAAAAAAAAAATCATTTTATTGGGGGCTCATACAACCCTTATCACAATCCATACATACATCCATTGTGTAAAGCACATTTGTACATTCGTTGCCCTCATCATTCTCAAAACATTTGCTCTCCACTTAAGACCCTGGCATTAGCTCATTTCCCCAATCCCTCCCTCATGAACCCTTGATAATTTATACATTATTATTTTGTCATATCTTACACTGTCTGACGTCTCCCTTCACCCATTTTCTGTTGTCCGTCCCTCAGGGAGGAGGTTATATATAGATCCCTGTAATCGGTTCCCCCTTCCCACCCCACCCTCTCTGGGAATCATTATTTTTATATTTTTTTTGTGAAAAAAAAATATTATCTTTTTATTACATTTTTCCATAAACTTTTTAAAATCATTTTATTAGGGGCTCATATAGCTCTTATCACACTCCATACATACATCAATTGTGTAAAGTGCATTTGTACATTCATTGCCCTCATCATTCTCAAAACATTTCCTCTTCACTTAAGCCCCTGCTATCAGCTTCTCATTTTTCCCCTCCCTCCCTAATTCCCTGTCATGAACCCTTGATAACTTATAAATTATTATTTTGTCATATCTTGTCCTGTCCGACGTCTCCCTTCACCCACTTTTCTGTTGTCCGTCCCCCAGGGAGGAGGTCACATATAGTTCCTTGTAATCGGTTCCCCCTTTCCACCCCACCTTCTCTGGGAATCATCATTTTATAACCTTCATAATCAGGCTCAATGAATGGATGCTAAATATACGGAGTGTGGAGCATGCTCTCAAAGGGTTTTCCTATAGATTACTTAGTAGTGGCAAGGACAAAACAAACAAATATTATAGAGCAAAGAAACTAGGCAACGAGAAAGCACCACCCCAATGCCAGAGCTGGCAGACAGTGTGTGATGGGAGGGTTGGGAGTCCCTGAGAAGGACACATCACTGCCTATATAAGGACTTAAGCATCAAATAAATCCAAATCAGGCCCACTATATAAAGCTTGGTCACACCAGTTAATGTCATGTAGGACTATGGAAAGCTGAGGAAGTTTCAGATTAGAGATGGAAGAGACGTGAAACTAAATGCAATGCATGATCCTAGACTGGAGATTTGAATGGGGATAATGCAATTAAGGAGATTATTATATTAGGACAAGTAACAAAATCTGGAACTTACACTGTAGATTTCAGTATTTTACCAATCTTAATTTTGTGAAGTGGTTACATGAAATAAGATTCCGTTTTTATGAAATACACACTGAAGTATTAAGGGGTATACAACCTCCCTCCTCCCCAAATGGCTCAGATAAAAATAATCACTCAGACATACTCTTTTTAATTGGGCAAACAGTGCAGAAGACTTTTCTGTAAAATTCTTGTAATCTCAAAAACAAACAAACAAAAAATTCTTGTAATCTCTCTTTTAGGCTTCAAATAATTTCAAAATGTAAAACCTTCAAATGTTAAAGACAATGGAAACATTAAGCCTCACTCCCTTGCTTTGACGTAAGTTGCAAATGAGATAAACGGCAACTAAATACTGTATTTGGATGGAAACCTGGGAGTAAACAGTTACCAGTTTCCACGGAAAAACCTGTATTTTAAGAAGGGTTTGCGCTTCTGTGCACATACCCCAAGAACTACACCCCCACAAGAAAAGTGTCTTTATTGGACAGTGGCAAAGCTAAACTTACCGCCAGTGCTTCTCCACTCTCCGGCTAAGGGCAATTTTCTCTCCTACTTCTGTGCACACAGGATTAGTTAAAACAATTTTGCCCAAATCAGCCTTCACTGCACTAACTCTTCCTCCAGTTGACAGGGATCCAATGTTCACCATGAGCACTTCGTTCTTAGATAGCTTTTGCACCTAGGGAAATCGACGGGAAGAAAAATAAGCACCCAAATGGTGACAACTTATGGATACTGGCCAGATACTTAAGAAAATAAGCAAGCCATTGTGGCGTTGTGACCTGTGTGTGTTTATGTGTATGTGTGTGTGTGTGTCTTGCTGACAGGGGCTTGTTGGGCTGAAACCAGACAAAGGCTTCAAAGAGAATTCTAGAACAGACATGGGAGCCAGCCAGGAGTAGAGTGAATCCTTTGGATCTAGGGTGTATAGGGAGAGAGCTGTAACAGGGGAAACTGAGATAGTGGCCACAGAACTGGAAAAACGGCACAAGGCAGAGTGGTGAGCTTTCTCAGTTCCCTGATTCAACCTCCAGAGCTCAGGCTTGTCAATCTCCAGAGCCAGGGCTGAGAGCCCTCAGGCAGAGTGAGGCGCTCTGGGCAGTTTTCTTTGTCATGATAGTTACGTGATACTGGCCTGAGCAGGACAGAGGCCAGGCTCAGGGGCTGCCCAGCACAGGAACTGCCCGCGTCGTTTCCTGATATGGAGTTAGAACCTATTCCTTCTCTAATAAACCCCATCATCCCGAGTTCTGTGTGGCCATTGCTACCCATTTTCAAGCCCGGCAGAGATAAGTGTAGAGGGCCAGGGGAGAAATATCTGATGGAAAGGTTGAGGCATGCCTGACCTCTGCCTCAAAAAAGCCAGTCTTGCTGTTAACAGACAGTTTATTTCTCCTTCTCTTTGTGAAGTTAGATCAAGTCTGACACTGCCGCCACACTGCTTTTACACATTATTTGTATGTACGTAATATATGTGTGTGTGCGCCCCACCAGCTACTCCGTGAGAGAAAGATAGGGCTGTTGGCTCTCATCAAGATTTAAAGCCTGAAAAACTTTAAGGGTTATTGTGAGTCAAAATGGATTCAGATCACTGATTTTAATTGTTTCACGTTTTTATTAAAAGCCAGATAGCTAGGGGAAGGGAGGGAAATCTTAATTGAAGAAACTGTTAAAAAAACAAAAACAGAAAAAACCCATGACAATCCTACAAACTTATAGGCACGTGACTCACATTCAAAATGATTTCTCTCCTTATGACTTTGCATATCCTGATATGCAAAGGCTTGAGGATCTGGCTGCTGAAGGTCAAGATCTACTCTGGCGTAACCATTTCATGCCCCCCATTACAGACTGTTCAGTGCTAACATGAGGTGGCTACACTCATTCTAAGATTCTCCGAAGAACAGAAAAGCCACGTTAGGCACTCAGTGAAACATTCATAAAACCTACTGAGAAACAGGAAGAACATCCTATCTGGAGGGGCGGGGGACAGGCAGATTGGGTCTGTGTGAATTTTTCACTGACACTCCGAGGTTTATAATTAAGAGAAGCCCAGCGTCAAAACCAGGTAAGAGAATTCTCTACTTCGGCTATCCTGGTCCTCAATCCCACTTTACTATAGCACAGAGCTTTCTCTGTATGTACACACCGCCCACCTTTTTCCTCTTCAATCAGCACATTTCACACGAAGTGAATATGCCCTTAATAAATACTTGCTAGTGAAAATAAATAAGGCTACAATGAAATTTGCTGGCACATGTGAAATGTTGATAAGCCTCTTTCCTCCAAAGGGCTATCAATTTATAATTTCTCAAAAGCATATGATTGCTATTTCCCTACATCCTTGCCAGTATTGGGGAGCAGCAATTTTCTGTCAACCTAATCTAAGAGCTCCTTAAAAAATCACAAGTCTATTAAGAATATCAAGTCTTTGTCATACTTTTACCTTTGAAATAATATTTTAAACTCGACTTATAGCTGATTGCATTTAACATGTGTTCTGTATACAGTATACCCACACGTGTAACAAGCTTGGTGCCCAGAGGAGAGAGAAAACAAAAACAAATGTATAATATTCACATTATCCATGTTAAAAACACTGACTTATTAGCAGAAAGAACTGGACCTTTCCAGTTTTCAGGAAGTCAAATTTCTTAATCCCTTGGTAACAACAGAATGAACAAAATTAACTTTAATACTACTATTTGCCTTTTTTGGTGGTGGGGGGATTCTAAAAAGCAATTTACCTTGGCTGCTTTCTTGTCTCCTTCAGTACGTACACCTAGAAGCCGCCTGAGTAAGAAATAGGAAATTTCCAACTCTGTGAAGATCTCAGGTAAAGCTCCTACGGCACCAAGTACCTGCCCCACCATTCTGTCCGCTCGGCACAATGTGGGGTCAATTTTGGTTCCAACTCCTAGTAGAAAGTAAGATGCAGATAATGCAACTTTATGTTTCTTACAACACATATATAGCTAGTCATTTACCCCCACATTTAATACATATCTATGCATCTTAATAGCCTGATATTTTCATGTTCTCAGAACTTTCAGAGAAAACAGCTATCTGACAAATTCTGTTGCATCTGAAGAAACAAAACTATAAACTTGTAGATTAGTTAGGCGATTACAAATATGATTCTCTTGACAAATATGAACGGCAAGGAGAGATAATAGCCTAACACAAAACTGAGTCAGAACACCTGGAACCAAGGTTGGGAAGACACAAAAATGCAGGAGTAACCCGCAGACCATCTGCTTGCCCTTGAAGATCAAAAAGGTTATCTCTCTACAAAGATTTCACATAACATTCTGGAAATGGCGGTGGCAGCTGCACAACAACAGGGAATGTACTATCACTGGATTAGCACCATAGAAATGGCTGGAACAGCAAATGCTTTGCCATGTATATTCCATCACAGTAAAAACTAAACACAAAAATAGTAATTCTTCTTACAAACATGAAACCATCTTCTGACTGAAAATTAATAGCTTCTGGCTGAAAAGTAACAGCATAGCCACATGAATGCACACCCACCCACATTTTCGTTTACTATCAAGAATTTTACAGCGAATGTGTATCTGAGTAATCCATAACCTATGAATGGGACCAAGAAGGCCCTCCAACTCAAAGCGTAGGGATGATAGGAAATGCTTACCAATCAGACCCCCTGGAGCCGCATACTGAAGATCATTATGCTCCGCAAAAAGTGACACAATTTTGGAAAAGATTGGCTTACACATGAGTTTTCCTTCGCTATCTTTGGAAACAATACCAGGTCGGACTTCTATCTCTTGGCCCACCTGTAAGCATACAAATTGGCAATATTTGGGGTAACACAATTACTATTTATACATCAAGAGTCCTCACAGTCAGGGTATGAAACTGAAAATATAATCCTTCTTTTACTCCAGAGATCATTATTAAGGGGTCCAGCAGGAGGATATGAAAGAGATCTTCAAAACCTGAGCCATTCATCTGTCGCACAACGACCTGGAACACAAGTCCGTCAACATATAAAATGTGTCCCACACTCACAGCCACCGAAATGAATTTCAACTCATACTGACCCTACAGGACAGAGTAGGACTACACCCGTGGGTTTCTGAGACTATAAACCAAGCATCCTCAGACTGGCCCGCCGAGGACATTTATCCGACCCGCCGGGTGTTTTTGCCCCATTTGTTTTTTTACTTCAAAATAAGATAAGTGCAGTGTGCATAGGAATTTGTTCATAGTTTTTTTTTTAAACTATAGTCTGGCCCTCCAACGGGTCTGAGGGACAGTGAACTGGCCCCCTGTTTACAAAGTTTGAGGACCCCTGCTAGAAACCTTTACAGGGGTAGAAAGACTCCTCTTTCTCCTTCAAAGTGGCTGGTGGGTTTGAATCATTGACCTTGTAGTTAGCAGCCAAACACAACCCACTATGCTCCCAGACCTCCTCTCCGTACTTCCAAGGCGCACAGACGTGTAAGCCACTCAAAAGGCACAATAGAAGACCAAGAAATCTTTATCAAGTACCAAGACACTTGAAAAAAAAATTTTATTTTAACTTGAATTCCCTACCCCTTTTTCCCCTGATCAACGCAAGGGAGAAGAAAAGCTAAAACTCACAGCCCAGCTTACCTTTAACACTCCTTTGAGAATACTACCTCCAGCAACACCCCCCTTAAGGTCATCAACCTCACAGCCAGGTTTGTTGACATCAAAGGACCTAATCACTAAAAGAAAGCACATTAAAGTCAATCCTGTCATTTTGAGAAGAGATACTTTTTTCCAAGATAAACTTTTCTACAATAGTAGCTGTGATAATTACATAATCTGGTGTCAATTTGAGAGGATTATGAGTGAAGGGGTAGAGTCTGGCCTGTTAATCAAGATATAGCCAATGAAGCCTCTGTGTGGGCATGTCCTTCTCCTAAGAATTCTGGAAACACCTGTATTTCCTCCTTGGAGGTGAGAGACACTTCTCTCTCGGCTCATTACCTTGGAGACTCTCTGTTAACAAGACTCACTCCCTTGGAGATGCTCTGACAAGGCACATGGTGCTACATCCTGGGAGCTGGAGAAGTCAAATGGACATACCCCGATGTAACCAGACCTCTGGAGCCAGAGAAGCCATGTAGAGACTGCTGCCAGTGCTTAGATGCTTACATTGCCACTGGATCCACAAGACTCCCAACCCACTGGCCTGTGATCCTGAATTCTGCATCATTGCATGTATTTTGTGAGTCTGAAGAGGACTTTATAGATTGGTATCAGACATATGGGCTAATATTGGACTTGTGGACTTGATCTGGACTGGGCTGGGCTGTTTTCTTAATATACAATTGCTCTTTGACATAAAGTTCTCTCGTATACACATGAGTGTCTATGGATTTGTTTTTCTAGTCTACCCAGTGTGTATACCATAGCGCCAGCTGTGTGATCATGTTAAGTATTAATGATTACCCCGATGCTTTCTATAGCAGCCTTACTTTATGGCAGAATAAAAAAAAGGCAATACTGTGAAAGTTCAGTAATAAGTGATGATTTTAGTATAGGCATATGATGAGAGTACCACACAGCTATTGATTAAGACAGGTAGAGCTAAAGATAATGAAGGATAACTCTCATATACTGTGTTAAGGGGAGGAAAAAAACAAAAAAACTACCTGTAAAAATATTATGCCCAAGATGACCCCACGCCCTTAAAGAAGAAATAAAGTAGCCAGGGTCAGGGTACAAAGGAAAAAGAGGAGTGGGAACACCCAAATCAACACTCAACTTTGGGTACTTGAAGGCTGAGGCTGGAAATGGGAGGCCGGGGGAGCTGTGGCCTTTTCTCTTCATAGATCTGTTTGTTAGCTTTCTTTTAAACTACAAAACTCTACAACACAGAACCTGCACTTCAGTGCTGAGAAAAGCAATCTATAAAGAATGACCCATATAACAATGCTCCACGCATACACTTCCCACCCCAACCACAGGGTGCCTGGAGGAAGAACCAGAGGGGCTCAGATATCTTTTCTGAAAAGAATCTTCCATCCTTGAGTAGAAACTGCAGGCTTAATCAACTGACTGATAATGTTATAGCAAACTTCAAGTCAAGCTAAGAGAGACAATAAAGTCTTCATTAAAATCATTTCTAAAAAAGTTCTAACCTCCGGTTACTGACTAAAATGTAGCAATTCCATAGAAATTACAGTTTTACTGAACCTTGACCACACCTAAAAAGGTGAACAGTTCCCGCCTATGGTATAAAGGACTCTTCCTCATCCAGTAATGTGATCCAGCAGGTATTTCATGCCACCGAGTTTAAAACAAGCAGTTGCTCTTGGATTTCATATAGCCAAGCCCTTTTTGAAAACCCCCAAATTGTTAAGCTACAGTGAATTATCATCTCTGCACAAAGGTGAAATAAGAGTTAAAGGTGAATCCTATCACTTACCAATGAGTCGGGGTTCTGAAGTAAAGTCTCTGGGAGGTACTGGAATTTTCTTTACTATGTACTCACAGACAACTTCGATATTGTACTTCAGCTGAGCAGAAATTGGAATAATCGGCGCTCCTTCTGCCACTGTACCTATTCAATAAGATTCGGAGAGATCTAAAGTCTTGGGTTTTACACACTGTGTTCTCCAACTCTTACATGAAACGTGCTGAAATTACTAAAACAGCCGCCTGACCACCCCAAACACACACTGGCAGCTGGGAAGTGATCCGTCTGTTTAGCGTGATGCTGACGTGCTACGTTTGTTTTCGTTCTTGAAAATACTATCCCACGAAGGGGAAGTTGATAAGAAATAGATATTGTAAGAGGTATATTTAGTAGTAAACAGCTAAAACTGCTTAAAAGAATAAGATACTAGCACTCCTGGGAAAGAGAAGCATACTAATTGAAAAGATTTCCAGTAACACATAATTAATCTCCCAATAAATGTCAAGATATAAATTTCTGACTGCCAATCAAAGACTCTTGGCGCACAATAATTACATGTCAAACAGGCTGGTCAAAGAAATTGACCAAGCATAAGATTTTTATCAAAATGACTTTCTTCGTGACAAAAATACATTCATACGAAGTCTTTTATCAGATGACTACCAGGCTGTGGGTCTCTGGGTGATGCGAATGGGTGGTGCGGGGGGAGGTGTCCTCTCTGCTCATGCACCGGCTCCTTGAGTTAGAACCAACTCAGTGGCAACCAGCAATTTGCTGGTAAAGAAATGAAGTGTATGACTCATCACTTTAATGCTTCAGATAATTGATTCTAACAAAAGCTCATTTAACATGTAATATGTGGATGAAATAAGCCCTGGTGGTGACGCACCGAGCCGCTGAGCAAAAGGGCGGGCGTGGGGGTCCAGGTGCATGCAGCCCACGTGTGGAGCTGCTGTGGTAGAGACCATAGCCTCGGACACCCTGTGGGCCAGTTCGACTTTGCCACCTGGGGTCACAATGAGTTGAAAATGGACTCATTGGCACCTAGCAACATCACAGAGATTACAGGCCTCTCCAAAGTAATTAATAGGTTGAAAGGGTATCATAGTTTCTTACCTTGTACAAACGCAAGAATTTGTTCATACTGTTCTTTAGCCTGACTTTCTTTCACCAAATCGATTTTATTTTGTAGAATCAAAATATGTTTCAATTTCATGATTTCTATAGCAGCCAGATGTTCAGATGTCTGTGGCTGGGGACACGATTCATTACCAGCTAGGTGATGAGGAATGAAAAAAGAAAAAGATATGTAAGAATTAACTGGCACCAGGCAAATGCCCAGAGGTAGAAAGCAGATTAAAGGGGAATGTGTGACCGCTTAACACGTAATAGGGTTTTCCTTCAGGGGTGCTGAAAGAGCTCTGGAACCAGGTCATAGGAGCGGCTGTACAATATTGTAAATATGCTGAATGCAACTAAATGTCAACGATGAAATGGTAGCCAACTTTATGTGACCTGTTATTACCACCACCAACACAAAAGGAATCAAATAGCCCCTTGGCTGTCCCTACCCTGCTCAAGGCAAGGATCCTGGCTATCACTGAATCACTGCCACTGTCCACCTCTTGCCCATGCTCCTGGCTCTGGAACGGCATTTACTGGACACTCCCACCTTTTTGGACCCCTATTCCTGGGCCTGGACTAGAAGCTTAGGATCAACTAGTTTGGTTCTTTGGGGTCTTTTCAGGACCTCAGCCTTTGCTCCAGGCCCAAGGCATAGGCCCCCTGGCTTTACCCAGTTTTAAAGCTGCTCTGGCCCAACCAAGTTCCCGAGAGGTAGAGAGCACTTCAAAGAACGATGCAATACAACTACACACTGGGGCTCCTCCTCAACAAGTTACAGCCTCCGAAACCCATAGGGGCAGCTCTCCTCTAGTCCTGTCAGGTCGCGCTAAGTGGGCATTGACTTGAGAGCATTGGGTTTGATTTTTAAGTCACGGTTCCAGTGGAGAGTTGGAGACGAGCCCTCCACCTCCACAGAAAACCCACGAACCCACCCTTCATGTACTGTTATGCTTACATCAAAAACTAAAATAACAAATCACCTCATGATTTTAAGTGAGAGGGGCATGCCCTGCTGTTTTGTTTTTTTAATACTATTATAAACCTCACAAGACATCCACTCCTAAACAAGCTTTAGTATTTTGTGAAAGTTGGCAGGCAGGCATATCTCCCTGAGTCACTGTGTGGCATGTTAGTTTCCACTCAAATCATCCTTTTAACATTCCATTGTGGATCTGCTCCACACTGGTCTGGCCAAGCCAATTGGGGTCCCACTTACCTATCAGCAGAAGAGCTGCATCCATCACTGCGGCCCCGTTCAGCATGGTAGCCATCAGAATATCATGGCCTGGACAGTCCACGAAGGAAACGTGCCTGACAATTGAAAAACAGCCTTAAAAAACACTACCTACACATCCAAGTTACCAGTCACTTAGGGGATTTCCTAGTTCACTGATGGTGAAGTTTGGAATAAAAAAAAACAACTAGAGTTTTTTAAAAATAGGTTTCTTTCTGAAATTAAAGAAACAAAGTTAAAAAAAAAGAAAGGAAAAAAAGTATAATTATCCATAATAGGTTTTTAAAATTACATACATAGCTGGTCAACTCAATGTAAATATTCACTCCTGTTATTCCAAATATATATATTTTCCCCTGTACATTAAGAAGATATAATTGGTGGCCTCATAACTAACCAACCCCCCCCAAATTTCCCAAAGTCCTATTTATTAATGATTAGAACTAAGTATATAATTTTATAGCTATTGTACCCAGTATTCATCTGCAAAACCAGATTATTCTCACTTCTCCTATATCAAAATTGTCATTTTTTTGAGACCTATGACCCACATAGAGCTTAAGTTTTTCAGGTAATCGCTTTACTGAATTCATGTAATGATGGTGGAAATAGATCTGGTTAAATACTTCAAAGCTGTCTGATTTACTTTCATGTTGTCAGGAATATTTGATCATGATCAATGATCAGGACATATGATCTTATATAACATTTTCTCTATGAGAAAGATGTTCTTTTTTTAATTTTCCAAATAATTTTGAGTACATGGGCAGCACAAAAAGATGTTCTTTTAAAAATATTATTTTAATCTTGTTTTTAAGCATCTCTTGAATTTAAATTCTAAGTATGCAAAGAGTAAAGCAAAGACAATTTAAGAAAAGGCAATAAATAGTGAACATTTTATTTCAAAATCATGTGAATTGAGGTTGTGTTTAAGGCTCAGTGTCCTAAACTTTATTCTTAATCTCGTAATCATCTTTATATTGTTAAAAATATTTGTCTTTTGGAGTTTTCATAGAAACATGGTTATGCGTACATAATTCTTTCCTAATTTATGTGTTATGTGGGGGCACATTTTTAGGTGACTTTTTAATTATTTCTCACATCTGATTTCAGGTACAAGTATATGACATCTTGTGATTTCCTATCTGTTTTGTTTATGTCTTTGAAGATACCACTGTCCTTGATCATGTTTTGAAGATGGCTTAAAGTTCATTTTCCTAAATTCATGTGGAAATAGGGTTTTCATAATACCAATATTTTATATATTAATTTATATATTAATATATAAACTGCAGGTACTTGCAAAGTGTACCTAAGCTGTTTTGTTTATAAGATATCCTAACTTCTACACAGAAACCCCAATCTAATCAAACCGATTATAATAGAGACTATGGTAGCAGATATATGGGAAACCGCCATCAACCTGAAAGCTAAAGCCTAAGAAGCTGTAAAATGAGCAGCTGGTTGGGGAGTGCCATCTGAAGAGTTACTGTATATACTTGAGTATAAGCCCACCCGAGTATTAGCCAAGGAACCGAATTTTACCACAAAAACGGCATTTAAAAATGTGCTGAAAAACTCAGCTTATACACGAGTACATACGCTAATTTGCTGCAGGTCTCTCTAGCATCTCCAACTGGAATTGCCAATGTGAAGAGGCGATGTCAGCACTATTTGAACAAAACTCTAGAACTCACCCAGAACTGCTAAAGGTTTTTTAATTATACTGTTACACTGTCATGATTTAAAACAAAGGTTGAGAAAACAAGGCTCATGAGTCAGATCTGGCCCATGACCCAAACCTTTCATTTACATACTACCTCCACCTGCTTTAAGATATAGACGCTTAAAAAAATAGACATGTCACCTCACATCTAATGTATAGTCTGAAATCGGATGTAATGTGACTTGGATGGTGTGTGAACCCGTGTCTGCAGGACGTGGGGCTGCCAGGTGCACAGGCCTGGGGCTGCTGGGCAGTGTACTCAGTGAGTGGTGGGATGGGTCCTGCAGGCTAATGTCAAGTTCTGGGTTAAGTCAGGTGCAGGGAAGGTCAGCTAATCAGTGAGAACTTGACCATGGAGGGGACAGTGCATGCTAAGGGGAAAGAAGCCAGGGCTAGGAAAAGGTCATCCCGTGCAAGTGGGCTAGAGCTATTGAATCACAGGAGTCAAGGGGGCTGGAGGGCAGGAGCCTGAGCCTGCGTCACCGCAGACTAGGGGGTTTCAGGGCCATGTGCAGCAGTCAGGCAGGAGTCTCCAAACCTCATAGTGTCCGGGCAGTCAGACACTGGCGTGTCCCAGCCTACAGACATATTTAAAGTCAGAAGACATTAAATGAGGCATACCTATGCCTGTACAGGGCAGAGCTAAGTAGGTGTAACAGAAACCGTGGCTTGCAAAGTAAAACATACTATATGGTGGAGTGAAGTTTGCTGATCCCTGTTCAGGATCACGATTAGGGTGAAGCTAGTGAGGCTCATCTTGGGTGCAAAATTTAGGGGGTGGGGATGCAATCTGAAATATGAATAGTTGACTCTTCAAATTATTTTCACAATAGGCAACAAAACAATAGAAAATTAGAGCCATTCTGTAATTAGGTTTACATCACCATGTTAAATATTTTAAAAAGTACACTATCAGGGCAAGATATGACAAAATAACAATTTATAAATTATCAAGGGCTCATGAGGGAGGGGGGAACAGGGAGGGAGGGGAAAAATGAGGACCTAATGACGGAGGCTTAAGTGGAGAGGAAATGTTTTGAGAATGATGAGGGCAATGAATGTACAAATGCGCTTTACACAATTGATGTGTGTATGGAATGTGGTAAGAGTTGTATGAGCCCCTAATAAAATGATTTTTTTAAAAGTACATTACATCACCAATGTGGAGTGCAGTTAGCATGAGAGAGAGCACCTGACTAATTTGAAGTTCCCTTTGGTCCCTGGAATGTCTGTCGGAAACTCATCTGGTGTACTGCTTCCACAGGATCGATAACATTCTGGTCGAGGGCAACTTGGGTCATCAAGTTTATAAATCTGTAAGTTTTAATGAAAAAAAAAAAAAAGGAGGTTGATCATCTGCATATTCAACAATTGAAGTTAACTGGCTTCTAGTTTCTCCCACATGTAACTCACCTTAGCATTAGCATATCCAAGTTTGATGGTAATATTTCTTTCTAGTTCATTTTTGAACCTGACAGTGTGGACGCCAGAAATAGCTTTTACAACTGTAGACTTCCCATGAGCCACATGACCAATTGTGCCTAGAGACAAAATACAAAATAGTAATTTCCCATGCAGCCAATTATATCAACTATTTCCAGAGTGTTAAGAGTAGCTAACCAAAAGCATAACTCCGTGTTGTCAATAGCAATGCAACACCAATAATGACTTGTTTTCCCTCAATAAATCCACTCCGACTTAAAACTTGTTCTGACAAAAGGCCTAAAGAGAAATTTCCATGTTTAAACACCATATCCAGTGGTATACACCAAAAAAACCCCAAAACCCTTGAAAGCAGACTCACAGCATGACAGCACTATTCACAACAGTCATAAGGTGGACACACTAAAGTTCGCAACAGGTGACTGGCTAAGCAAAATGTGGCACATACAATGAATGGACTATTACTCACCCAGGAGCAGAAGCAAAGGATTGACAACATGCTAGACTATGGATGGGGCTTGAAGACATTATACTGAGTAAACTAAGTCAGCCACAAAAGGACAAATAGTAAATGATCTCACTGACATAAAAAGGCAAAAGCAAAGGCCAAAGTGGTTTCTCAGAGGCAGGAGGGCAAAGATCGAAGGGGGTTAACTGGCGGAAAAAGAAAAGTTACTCAGTAGAATACCGTAACAGCTGTTACACAATTGTAACTGCACAACTGTAAAAAGTTGAATTGGCAAGCAGCATGCTATAGTTAGAATGACAAAAGTTGCAGAGGCTGATTATTTATAACCAGAAACCTCATGAGATTTGGTTCCTTGGTTGGAGGCTTAGGGCCATGGTTTCATGGGACACCCCAGTTAACTGGCATAAGAATATGTTTGTTGCCTAGTGTAAGCAGCCATCCAAGGCACAAAACTTGCTTTCTATTCTCCTGGAACTAAAGAGGAAGGAGAGTCAGGAATAAGAAAAAGAACTGTCTTCTTTGCCATGAGACCTGAAGAACTAGATGGTATCCAGCCACCATTACCGGTTATTTTGATAAAAGATTCAATAGAATACTGGTCAAGAAGGAAAACTGCCAACACAGAGCTTCAAGTTCTCACAGACTCTAGACTTCCTTGAAATTAGTGCCTTGAGATAATCTTTAAACCAAATGTACCCCCAGCAGTCTTAAAACTAAACAAAGTAGCCTCACTAGGAAAAAATGTCTGCCTTGAGCACTAGCTTTTAGGAGCTATCTATATTGGATCAATGTGATCAACAGATTGATAGGAACCTTAGAGGACAATGGTGTCATGTGAAGGGAGGGAGGAGCGGTTCAGAAAAGAATGATCGTACAAATTGAAAAATGCAGGCTTCACTGGGTTATGTATATCCTAAACTGCTACTACACACACCCACACAAATCGATATCTGAAGCTCCTGGAAAACACATGCAGTGTAAGCAGTGTTCAGCATGTTATTATAGAAAAGACTGCCGTAATTTGAAATGAACACTTGCACATAAGATTTTGTACATTAAGAAATGTTCCAGCATTTCTAGAGGTATAGGTATTCTGAATCCCAATAGAACCAAAACGTCTAAGAAAAGTAATAAAACCCACGTTTGATTACAGCAATGCTGTCAAGGGTAGCTTTACTTTTAAAGCTTTTTAAAGGACTCATGGTAGAGTCTAACTTTTAACTAGGCTTTACTGCAATGTTTGCACAGACTCTGAAATATCTAAAATTTACAGTCAATATAACTTCTGTAAAGTTCTAAGGGTGCCAATTAAAGGGAGGTGTCCCCCTAATAATAGCTCATATATCAAATGACTTTCACAAACTCTTGCAAGAACCCTGTGTAGCAAGTATAGCCACATTTCCAACTCTTCTTTAAACTTCTGTAACATATGACTATATCATGCCTCATGTTACATTTTTCACGCCAACATCTTTCCTTCTCACCTAGTCTGTAAACTAGGTATTTGCAGCATTCGATGCTTCCCAAGGACCCTGGTGGCGTTGATTATGGTAGGGCTGCTAACCACAGATGCTCGGAGGAGGAAAATGAGGCTTCTCCTGGCATAAGGATTTAGCCTTGGAAACCAGCCTAAAGGGGTAGTTGTTCTCTGTCCAATAGGGTCGCTGTAAATAAGTATGTGCTCAATGGCAGTTGAGTTTTGAGTTGTGCTCCCCAAGAAAGACTGCGTGCTTGGTCACAATGATCTGATTATGTCTTCTACAGCATAAAATTCTATCCAACCCCGAGAAATTAAAACTTCCGGTTTGGTGATGAAGCGATGCACGACTCCAAATGATTCTTACCTATATTGATGGTGGCTTGTCTGCTGATGACTTCATGGGACAGTGGTGTCAATTTGGTAACATCCTACAAGGAAACATTTTTCTTTTAAACCACCGCACAAAAGACAAAACAGGGCTGTTCCTTCGACTCAACGTTTGCTCACCACCGTGTTGTTACTTCTACAGTGCGTTTCCTACACAATTTTTTCCTCTGAGCACTACACCTCCACTCCCTAGGCAATCTAAAGGCCCGCGACCCCCAACTTTGCCACTGCAACAGCAAGGGCAGACACTCCCTTCCCAGGCCTTTCAGATCTTAGTGGCATTCGACACTGTGACTTTCTAGTCGGATGCTTGAGGAATTCAGGGTCCCACAAGCAGCCTACGCACATCGAACTCGCCAAATGGTCGGAGCGAGTGGCAGCATGCGCTCCGGAGCCGGAGCTCAAATAGTCACGTCGGCTCCCGACATCCCGGCACTGCCTTGTCCCAGTCTCTGCTAGGAGGCGTGGCCACCATCACTCAAGTTCACTGTGCGTCCTCCAAAGAGGTACCTTACCAAGGTGGTGAGATCCTGCCGAGAAAGATGAAGCTGCCCCAGAGTGACTCCAGCCTCATTCCCCGCCATCTTGCTCATAGAGGAAGGAAGTTGGTCCTCCTACCGCCTGACAGCGTGCAAGCTCCCTCGTAGGGGGCGGGGCCAGGGAAGCGGGACGTCAACGGAGTGCCCAAGCCGGGGAGGGAGGGCGAGCTGTGTAACCGAGGCCTCGCACCTTGGACTTTTCTCCGCATAGGCTCATTCAGCGCCGGTAGGCTTCCGAGAAGACACTATTAAGCGTTCCAGGATCGTAGACCTGCTGGCTATTTGTGCAGGCAATCCTGAGGGCAGCTCCAGAAAAGGACCCCCTGAGAACTGGGTGATGCAACTCGAGCCGCGCGGTGGCAAGGGAGAAGGCATTTCCGTTTCCTGCAGGGGTGACCAAACGGGATTCCCGGAATTTGAGAGCCCTACGTATGATGTGAATCTAGAATAAAGAGAGAATATCCGGATTTACTGACTCCGATAGTTTAATAAGGCGAATTCGGCTCGGATCCGCGTCGCCGGCGGCAGAGCTACTGGCCGGATGGAAGCCTCGTGCTGAGCCAGCCACTCTTACAGCACCGCGTCCCTAGGCGGGCGGTGGGGCGGGCGCCCTCGCGTGGAAGTTTGAGGAAGGGCTGGGGCGCAGCGATATAGCAAAAGCAAAGTTCCTAACTTGTTCCCAGAGGGAGGTGTCCAGAGCCAGAGAGGCGGTCTGTGGTGGCACTAGACTGCACTACGGATGGATTTAGCATAGGGGAGCAATCTAGGTGTCTTAAGAACGCCCAAAGTAAGTTTGCGTTTTCTTTAATGCAGGTCCAAAAAAACCTACTTCTTTAGTGGAAGGAATACCAATAAAGAGACTTTCTTAACCTTTTTTTCCTCTCGCGTGTTAAAAAAGAATTTGAGTGGTTTTTCTATGCGTGCGTTTCTATGCTTCAATTTTTTTCCATCATAAAGAGGTCTTTAACGAAAAAGAAAGAAAGAGAAACAAAGAAAATTAAATTTTGATGTACAAAATGAGTGCTTAAAAACCCACTGCCAGCAGTCAGTTCCGACTCAGGGACCTTATATAGAGTTTCAGTGACTCCGTTTTCTCCCTCAGCGCTGATGGGTTTGAACTGCCAATCTTGCAGCCCGACCCGCTTAAAATGAAATTTTATGTTTTATAGCACATAAACTTTAGGTCAGACAGTTTACTTAAAATAGGTAGATGTGTTTCAGTGAGTGTGTTCACTGGTTCAAGCGATAGTGGGAGCTGTATAATATTGTACTTGTGAGGAGGTATTTATTTCCTATTTATCTTGGCTTTGAAATAATTATGCCAAACAGTTAAGGAAACCCCTGAGGTGACCACGGACATGTTCTGGAATCAGTAGTGATAGTTGCATAACTTTGTGACTACACTAACAACCACTGAATTATATATTTTTGAAGGAGGACTTTATAGTATGGGAACTACATCGCAGTAAAACAAACCCCACTGATAATAAGCAGGACATAATTCAATGATAGACATTACTGTCTGAAAATTTGTTTTTTAGTGAAAGGTCCCAAAGTAATGAAAATGGGAATGAACAATTACTGACACCTACTTAACAACTATTAACTCTGCAATCTAAGCCTTGCAACCGGTGAGACAATGCTGTTGGGTCTGCTGCTGTGGATTTGTTTTTGACTTTTAGTGGCTGTACCTACAGCAGAACAAGACACTCTGGCCCTGCACCCCTGACAATCATTGTTGCAGCCACTGTACCAATGCATCTCAGCAGGAGTCTGCCTCTTTTTCTCTGTCCCATTTTACCAAGCATGAGGTCCTTTTCCAGGGACTGGTCTCTCCTAATAACATGTCCAAAGTGCATGAGATGAAGTCTTGCCAGCCTTGCCTCTAAAAAGTTTTCTGGCTGTACTTCTTCCAGTGTCCAACTTTCACATGTACACGAGGCAATTGAAATACCACGACTTGGGACAGGCACACCATAGTCCTCAAAGTAACATCCTTGCTTTCAACACTTTAAAAAGAGGTTTTGTGCAACAAATTTACCCAACGGCATACGTTCTTTGATCTCTTGACTGCTGCTTCCATGAGCATCGATTGTGAATCCAAGCAAGAGAAAATCCTGGAATACACCTTTTCTCCATTGACCATGATGTTAGTTATTTGGTCTAATTGAGTGAGCTGTAATTCATATTAAAGGCTACAATCTTTGATCTTCATCAACAAGTGCCCCAAGACCTCCGCACCTTGAGCAAGCAAGGTTGTGTCGTCTGCGGATCACAGGTTGTTAGTGAGTCTTCCCACAAACCTGATGCCACGATCTTCTTCATAAAGTCCAGCTTCTCGGATGATTTGTTCAGCATCCAGATGAAGTATCATGGAAGGATACAAAGCATGCGTCAGGATTGTATCCTTCCACAATACTTACTCAGTCCTGATGCCCTGTCCTATAGGGTTGCTGTGACTTGGGAACCAACTCAAGGTGGATTTGATTTGGATCTTGGCTTACGGTAAATCTAAGTTTAACAGTTTGAAAAATCACCACTGTTTTCCAAAATGGCTGCACCTACAATATGAGAACTTAGCTGGCATTTTGATTTTAGCTGCTATAGTAGGGTACCATTTCAATTTTCAGTTCTCTAATGACTAATGAAAGGAGCCCTGGTAACCTGATGGGTTATGCATTGGGTTGCTAACCACAAAGTCACCAGTTCAAACCCACCAGCTGTTCCTCAGAAGGAAGATGAGACCTTCCGTTCTAGTAAAGGTTTACAGCCATGGAAACCTATAGGGGGCAGTTCTCCTCTGTCCTATAGGCTAATTATTAGCTCCTTATTTCCCTTCACGTTTCCCTGCCATAACCCCAAGAAACTATTCTTCCAGTTACCATCTCTATAGATTTACCTGTCCTAGATTTCATATAAATAAACACAAACACATATATACACACACAAAGCAACAATAATAACACAAGAAAACTTCAATAGAAAAGAAAGCAGAAAACAACGGAACAAAATTTAAAATGGGCCAAAAGGGAGAACAAATGATAAGGTGTTAAATTATAACCTAGCTACATCTGCATTAATCTACTTTCCAATTTTTGCCCAGTTTAAAATTGAGTTATCTTCTTATTGAGTTGCAAAAGTTCTTTAGATATCCTGGATAGAAATCCTTTATCAAGTTATATAATTTTTTAGTGTTTTCTTCTAGTCCGTTGCTTGTCTTTTAACTTTTGTAAGAGTATCTTTCGACAGGGGAGGTGCACTGGTACAGATAGGAACTGAAAATAAAGGGAATCCAGGACGGATGAGCCCT
>NW_022103951.1:3323559-3324996 GCF_000313985.2 Echinops telfairi
GAAGAGTAAAAGTTTTCCATCTAGATGGACTCCAATACTATTTTCTTTTATGAATTATGCTTTTGTTGTTATCTCTAAAAACATTTTGCTTTACCCAAGGCCGCAAATATTTACTCCTCTGCTTTCTTCTAAATTGTGTATCATTTTAGCACTTACACTTAGGTTTATAATTCATTTTGATAAATTTTATGTGTAATGTGAGATGTTTGTTTAAATTCATGGCTTTGGTGGGGGTGGGGGGTTGCCAATTGTTCCAGCATCAGTTGTTGGAGAAAGGATTTTCCCTTAACCCCAGTTGTCTGCGTACCCTTATCAATATCAGTTTTCCTTGTGTTTGAGGGTTTATTTCTGGGTTCTAAATTCTGTTCCATTGACCAATAGGCTAGTACCACATTGTTGCTTTGTAGTTAATTCCAAATGCATAGTTTTGTTCTTTTTCAAAATCATTTTGGTTATTATAGGACCTTTGCATTTCCATATAAATTTTAGGAACAGCTTATCAAAAAGAGCTTGCCTGGGCTTTTAATTGGGTTTGTCCTGAATATGTACACGATGTGGGCAGAATCACCTTTCTGATCCCAGAGTGCTATGCGGCCTCACTCTATGCTTATGCATTTGACCTCACTCCTCAGGGCAGTGCTGCCGCTGCTCTCAGGTTACTGGACAGCTTGAAATGTAGTCCTTCATTTGGCCAGGCCTGGGCCCAGATGTTTACATGAGGAAAAACAGTCCTGCTTCCCTTTAGCCCTACACCCATCCAAATCTTAGTAGACCAGAACTGATTCACGTAAGGCAAGCCTGCCCTATATTTACAAAGACATTTCATTCAAAGTAGTTAGGCAGTTACTTGGGGGGTGGGATTTGATTGTTGTTACGTATACCAGGGAGCTTCAAAAAGTTTGTGGAAAAATGAAATGATCACGGAATTTTCCCAGAGCACATAGCTTCATCTTTCTGCCACCCAGCAGCAGCTGGTAGATTTGAACCACAAATGTTGTGGTTAGCAGTCCAACACGTGTAACCCACTAGGTCACCAGGGTTCCTTCTAGGGAAAGGTTTATCCATTTAGTGCTTTCAGTGCAGTTTGTTAACTACGAGTTATCTGGTGAGAAAAGAAGCTCTGGTGGTTGCGTTCTTGGCTGCAAACCATAAGGCTGGTGGTTCGAATTCACCAGCTGCTCTACTTGGGGGAGGAAGATGTGGCAGTCTGCGGCAGTAAAGATGGTAGCCTTGGAAACCCTCTGGGTCAGTTCTCCTCTACCCTGTAGTGTTGCTGAGTCGGAATTGCTTCAATGATTAGTGTCCATTGATACCAAACCAGGCCCACGCCATCAATTGAGTGACATCTGACTCACAGTAAGCCTCCCAAAGTCACAGCTCACTGCTCCTGGTGATCCCAAAGGAGAGAGTAGAACTGCCCCTCTGGGTTTCCCAGAC
>NW_022103951.1:3326299-3334290 GCF_000313985.2 Echinops telfairi
AGATTTGTAAGGTAGAATTGGGATCACGATAGTGGGGGGGGGAAGCATTTAAGAATCAGAGGAAAGATATATGTTTCATCGTTGCTACCCTGGCTTATCTCCTCCCTTCAACCCTTCAGCAAGGGGGTGTCCAGTTGCCCACCGATGGGCTTTGAGTCTCCAGGCAGTTCTTTTATCTATGGAAGTTTAGCATCTTCTCCTGTGTTTGAAGGGACCTTTAGGGTCCCATATTTAGTTTGTATGGTGTTTTTTCTAAGGTGACACAAGACAATACTTCATTTACATCTTTGTTGGCAGCTTATCTTTTATTGACTGAACAGGCTAGGGGACTTGTGTGGCCTTTCTCTTTTTCTGCAGGACACCTAAGCTTTCTGAATTTGGAACAAGCTAAATGGAAAGGGCTTTTTTCTCGAAATCAGCCCAGCAAGGGGGAGTAGGGTCAGTGCTTTGTTAATTAAACCTTACAGTGGCTGACTAACTGCTTTCGGAGTTCCTTTCCACTTTTAATAAGTTGTGCTTATGGCTTTAATTAAACTTGGGACTTCTTGTTGAAAGGACATGTAAATGCTGGTCTCCGTGAGCTCCCTGTCATGCTCTGTGTGCCTCTGACTCCTCCTCCCTTCAGTCGTTCTTTTTCTTTTGGACATCTAAGACGTGTTTATATTTTTGGAAGATTGCTACCACAGAGAAATTTTCCTTCTATTTCTATTTTATTAAGTGACCTATGTAGGACATTTTAGATTTTGGCTTGTCAATCGTCTCTTACATAGCTTCCCCCCCGCCCCCCACTCTCTTTTCTTGCCAAGACCTTTAAAATTTGTAGTACAACATGGATAACATGACATTTATCATTTGAACCATTTTTAAGCGGACGAGCTCATGGCATTCGTTATATTTACACTGTTGCGCATTCATTGCCACTGTTCCTTCCCAAGATTTTTTCATCAGCCCAAACAAAAACTCTCTTACCTTTTAAGGCAGTGCCTCCCAAAGTGGGTGATACCTGCCCACGGGGGACTCCGGAACAATCCAAAAACCAAACTCAGTGCTAAGAGTCGCTACTGATTCAACGACACTGTAGAACAGGGCACAACGGCCTCATGTGCATTTCTGAGACCCTAACGTTTTTGTGTGTGATACCAGTTTGTGGGTCACCAAAGACTGTAATTCATTTTCATTTTGCTTTTCCTCCTTTATAACCACTTGGACCAGTGTTTGGGTCTGATGGGTACGGAATCTGGAGGGCTTTAAAGGCTGTGACCCTTCTCTCTCCCTCTCTATTTTTAACTTAAGTTTTATTCATTTGTATTATTATTTTCCCTTTTATTTGTGGAATATTACAGATTTAAAGGAAAACATACTACATGGAGTTGCACAGCCCATCTCATCTAAGCAGCGACATACCAGGAAATACCCACCATGCAGTTCTTTTTCTTCTCCCACACACCCTCCCCCCTACTTTCCAGTCCTCTCCATATCAAGCTGGCAATTAGTTCTTCCATTTCTTTGAAGCATGGTGCTGGGTCATAGATTGAAATTGCATTAAATTTATAAAGTGCTTTTGGTAATATTGGCATTTTCACTATATTAAGTCTTCCTAGTTATGAGCATGGGACATTCTCCTATTTGTTTAAGTTTCTCTCTCTCTCTCTCTTATTTTGTAGAAATGTTTCATAATTTTCTTTGTATACGTTTTTTGTTTCTCTAGTATGATTTGTTCCTAAATATTTTTCTTTTGGGTCGTTATTGGAAATGATATTGTTCTTTTAATTTCTTTTTCAGAATCCTCTTCTTTAATACAAGAATCCAATTGATTTTGATATGTTGGTCTTTTTAAAAAAAATCATTTTGTTGGGGGCTCATACAACTCTTATCACAGTCCATCCATCCATCCATTGTGTCAAGCACATTTGTACATTTGTTGCCATCATCATTCTCAAAACATTTGCTTTCTACTTGAGCTCTTGGTATCAGTTCCTGAGTTAGTTAATTGTGCCAGCCTGGCCGATAATCACATGTGGTGCTGGTTGAAAGGCAGAGGGATAAATGGGTGGTGAAGCCTCGCCTTTCTAGTTCTCGGGTCTCTTGTTTTGTGATGGTTGCACCGGGTGCAGCTGCCTTAGCAGTTCCCTGCTTCAGCTTGCAAGATTGACTTCCTACAAGACATCCCCAAGGAGAAGGAAGCTACATGGACCTATCCCGATGCAGCCCTGGGTGCTGGAGCAGCCGTGTGGAGACCCCTGCTAGTGCTAAGATGCTTGTTCGTTCACTGACTCAGCTTTCCTCCTGCAGTCGGCATCATCGCCTCTGTTTTGTGAGGTGGAGGACTTTGTGGACTGGTGTTGGGTTAATGGATTAATGTTGGACTTGTGGGCTTGGGCAGCATTGGGTTGGGATGTTTTCGCGATGCACCTTTTCTTTACACAAAACTCTCTTATACATGAGTTGCTGTGGATTTGTTTCTCCAAAGTACCCAGACTAATAGAGTTCCTCATTTTTCCCCTCCCTCCCCGCCCCCCCTTCCTTCATGAACCCTTGCTAAGTTATTATTATTTTGTCATGTCTTCCACTGTCCGACGTCTCCCTTCACCCACTTTTCTGTTGTCTGTCCCCCAGGGAGGGGGTTATATGTAGATCCTTGTGATCGGTTCCCCTCTTTCCCCTTACCCTCCTGGTATTGCTACTCTCATTGTTAGTCCTGAAGGTTTATCTGTCCTGGATTCCCTGGGTTTCCAGTTCTTATCTGTACTAGTGTACATCCTCTGGTCTAGCCAGATTTGTAAGGTGGAATTGAGATCATGATAGTGGGGGAGGAAGTATTAAAGAGCTAGAGGAAAATTGTATGTTTCATCGTTGCTGTACTGCACCCTGACTGGCTTGTCTCCTCCCTGCGACCCTTCTGTAAGGGGATGTCCAGTTGCCTACAGATGGGCTTTGGGTCTCCACTCTGCACTCCCCCTCATTCACAATGATATGATTTTTTTGTTCTTTGATGCCTGATCCCTTCGACACTTCATGGTCACACAGGCTGGTGTGCTTCTTCCATGTGGGCGTTGTTGCTTCTCAGCTAGATGGCCGCTTGTTGATCTTGATATGTTGGTCTTATAACCTACTACATTCCCTAATTTTTCAGTTAGTTTTGGCAAATTTTAAATTTAATCTTTGGGGTTTTTATAGGATAGGATTGTATTACCTGCAAATAGAGAGAGTTTTGTTTCTTCTGTGCTAATTTGGATACCTTTAATGTCTTTTTAATGTCTTATATCTCTAGAGAATACTTCCAGGACTATACTAAGTATGAGGGGGTAATAAAGGGCAACACTGTCTGGTTCCTGTTTGAAGGGGGAGGGGGATGTTTTCAATTTCTGTTGATTAAGTGATACGGTAGCCTTTGGTTTTGCATATATGGCCTTTATCATGTTGAGAAATTTTCCTTCTGTTCCTATTTTATTAAGTGTTTTAAAATCAAGAATGAATGTTAAATTTCATCAAATGCCTTTTCTGCTTAAATTGGTATGATCATATGGTTCTTTTCTTTTTTGTTTATGTGGTGGATTACATTGATTGATTTTTCTAACATTGAACCATCCTTGTATGAGTCAGAATCGACTCAATGGCAGTGAACTTGGATTTTGTATACCTGATATGAATCTCACTTGATCATGATTTATTTTATTTTATGTCTTATTAAATTCTGTTGATTAGAATTTTGTGGAAAGTTTTAGTGTCTATAGTCTAAAGGGATATTGGTCTTTAATTTCCAATTTGGGTGATGACTTTGCTTGGCTTAGGTATCAGGGTTATAATTTCTTTATAGAGACTATTAACTCTTTATGAGATTAGAAAGTCTCATCTTTCTCCCACGGAGCAGTTGCTGGTTTCAAACTGTTGAACTTGCTGGTTAGCAGTCCAACAGGGAACCCACTAGGCCACCAGGGATCCTTGAAAGAATCCAGCGGGGCTGCAAGAGAAGATACCTACACTTTATCCTGGATTACAGGCTGAAGTACAAACGTTTTTTACTTGCCTGAGGGACACCGAGTTTTGTGTTTGTTTTTTTCCCCTCTGAAACAGGAGCAGTAGGCCAAGTAAATTTGGGAAGCTATGCTCTAGGCAATAATTTTCCACCCACCTCCACAATCCTTGCAGCCCTGGTGGCATAGGGCTGCTAACCGCGAGATCACCAGTTCTAATTCACTGGGTGCTCCACGAGAGAAAGAGCAGGCATTCTGTTCTCATAAAGATGTACAGCCAGCAAAACCCATAGGGCAGGTTCTACTCTGTCTTAGAGGGGTGCTATGAGTCAGAATGGACTGGATGGCACTGAGTTTGTGGGTTTGGGGCCCGTGCCTGATAACCCCTAAGCAATCTGCTTTCTCTATGATTTAGCCTATTCTAGACATTTCATGTAAGTGGGATCATATCATAGTTATCTTTTTATACCTGGCTTCTTTCCCTTAGCATAAGGGGATCTTTTTAAGGGGAGATAGGGTATAGAGGGTTAACATATTTAGTTTGTTTCCAATGCAAAGGGCAAGAGATTTACCATAATTTGTTCTCTATAATCTGCAGTACATGTGATAAGAGGGGGGAGATAAACCTGTGAGCAAAATGCGTTTTGCTTCTCTGAGCCCAAAGCAAAATAGAGAAGGTGAAATGTTCATGGGTTTCTTCTGCCAGAGTTTATTCCTTTGAGTGACAGTTCCCCATCTTTGAAAAGCAAACAAAAATGCAGGAATTTCCCCAAAATACATATTGGTTAAAACATACTACTCTAACATCTGGTTTACTCCTCTCCCCGCTCTTTGATAAAAATATACGCACCAAAAGAGAAGTATAATATGTTAATAGTGTTTTTCTTTTTTTTGAATCCTTGACGTAGCAGATCTTAGAACTCATTTCCTTTTGTGGCTGAATCATGTTCCGCCATAGGTGCAGGCCACATAGTGCTGATCCATTCGTTCTATTGCTGGCCACTTGCATTGTTTCTACCTTTTAACTATTGTGACTAATGCTGCAGTGAACATTGGTAAGCAACATGACTTTTTTTGTTTTTTTGTGGCTTGGTTTTGTTTTTAAGAATTCCATATGAGTTCTTTTTATAGAGTTATTTGGAAACAATAAGCCATCCTCGGATCTTGAGTTCATCCGGAATCACAGTCCCCAAACCCTAAAGGTTTGCTTCTCATAACAGCAATTCTTGGGCATTTCACCCTCCTCACTTTTTTCCCACGAATTTCATCGCTCCAACGGCCATATAGCCACTCTGCATTGCTGCCACTCGCCACCGCTTGGCACTCACACTTGGAATGTGTGTATGTTCGTGTGCACATCGACTGAAATGCAGTGCTTATGAATGTGGCTTGTATTTTAAAGCATCTCAAGTATAGTGGTACTTTTCATTGGCTCGTAAAGAGCATAAAACTGATTAATATTGTCTTTGGATTTGTTCATTTTCACATTTTCATTTACAAAGGGGCATTGTCTACCCGGTGATTCAAAATAAGCATATTCTCTTAAAGTGGATACATGAAGTTCATCTTTTTGTGAGATTTAGCAATTTACCATCTCTTCTAGCACACTGCACTCTTTGTTGTCTTCCGGGCAACTCGTTCCCTGTGTCCTTGAGCAGTTTTCTATCTTCTGCCGGGTGACTCCTTAACTCTGGCATGTCTCGGGGGGCCCAGGCTTTGCTCTATTTATACTCCTCCCCCGGTCCTCTCCTAAATACCTCCTGCCCCTGTGGCCCGCTCCTCAAAGCTTCGGAAACACAGTGATACGCAGAAGTAAAGCTGGTTCATAAAGAACAAAAAAATAATTAACAACTTTTGGGGGAGGGAGAGGGCATTTGTTCTTTTTAACAAATGATTTTCATTTATAAGGGGGTATTGCCCACACTGTTCCAAAGTCAATATTGTCCATTACAAATCCATTGTGTCTTTTTATTGATCGTGTATGTTTAGCAAATTACAATTCCCTTCTTTCATCTTCTTACAGTTTGCGCCCTT
Organism: Echinops telfairi; assembly: GCF_000313985.2. Classification (NCBI taxonomy): domain Eukaryota; kingdom Metazoa; phylum Chordata; class Mammalia; order Afrosoricida; family Tenrecidae; genus Echinops; species Echinops telfairi. The sequence continues at coordinate 3,332,308 of NW_022103951.1, forward strand.
TATTTTCCCGGTCTCCTTGTCCCTTATGTTCTCCCAGACGACTCCCTAACATTGGCACGTCTTAGGGTCAAGCTCTTGCATCTTTTCTGTTTTCCTCCAGCACTCCAAACCTGCTCCTTTGGCAGTCTCTCCCCCCACCCCCACCCTAATACTTTGATTCATTTTGAACATTTTTGTGTGTGTGGTCTGGGTGAAAATTTACAGAATACAGCAGTTTCCCATTCAACAAGTTATACACACATTGTCTTTCCTGATATTCCTCACAACCCCCTCAATGTAACAACACTTGTCCCACTTCTGCCCTGGTTCTTTCCTGCCCCTTCCTACCTGCTGACCTTGGTTTTTTCGTAAATTCTGCCCATTTGGTTTCATGTGGTTGATTGTCCTGAGGAGTGCTTTGTGAAAGTGTTATTGCTCACTCTGTAGGCTGAAAGATCATCCCTGGGGGTGAGTTCTGTTCCAGGCCTGAAGGGTGTCCAAGGACCATACTCTCGAGGCTTCTACTAACTCACTGCCATTGAGCCCATTTTGACTCACAACAACAGAGTAGAACAGCCCCTTTGGGTTTCTGAAACCTTAACACTTTATAGAAGCAGGCAGCCTCATCTTACTCCTGAGGAGCAGTCGGTGGGTTCGAACTATGGACTTTGTAATTAGCAGTTCAATGTAAAACTCACTGTGTAACCATGACTCCTCGGGGTTCTTCTTCCTCACTGCCGTTGAGTTGATTCCGACTCACAGTGACCCTATAGGACCTGGGTGTGCATATATCTATTCATGCTACAGCACTTACTTTTTAAGAATTTATAAAAAGTAGAGGATTGCTGGGTCATGTGATATTTCTGTTTCCAATTTTTGAAGGAAGTGCCATACCACTCTGCACAGGGGCTAAACCGTTTTACAGCCCCACCAGCAGTGTATGAGGGTTCTAGTCCCTCTCTAGTATTTGTAGGTTTCTGGATTTTTGAACTTTGCTATACATGGTGGGGTGAGGTGGTATTTCATTGTTGTTTTCATTTGCATCTCTCAAATTGTTAATGATTGGAGCATTTTCTTCATATGTTTGTTGGCTACCTAAATGTCTTCTTTGGTGAACTGTCTGCTCATATCTTCTGCCCATTTTTGGTTAGGTTAGATTATTTGTCTTTTTCTTATTGTGGTGTTGGAGTTTTCTATAGATTTGAAAAAATATATAGATTCAATTCCCACCTCCCCCCCTCAGCCTGTTGGTTCTTATTTTACTCTTTCAGTGAAATCTTTTGATGTATCTAAGTGTCTACTTTTTAGGAAGTCCCGGTCACTTATTTTATCTTCTCTGGGTATATGTTTTCTGTTGTGATCAAGATTGTGTTTACACCATATAACAGGGCCCCTAAGGTTGCCCTTATATTTTCATTGATGATGTTTATAGTTTGAGATTTTACATTTAGGTTTTTAATCCATCTTGAGCTCATCTTTTTTTTTTTTTTTTAACATTTTCGTCTTTTATTAAGGCAAGTTGGTGAAGATAGCAATACAACCAGATGTCTTCTTGAACGGTTAGTGTACATTTTTAAAAATTGTTTTATTGGGGGCTCACATAACTCTTCTCACAATCCATCCATCCACCCATTGTATCACGCACATTTGTACATTTGTTGCCCTCATCATAGTATACATCTTTTTTCCCCAAGCACATTTGTACATTTATTTCCCTCATCATTCTCAAAACATTTGCTTTCTACTTGTTGAGCTCATCCTTGTGTATGGAGTGAGCAAATGGACACCCAAGTTTGCCAGCACTATTTGTTGAAGAAACTCCCCTCCACATTTGATGTGTTTTGGTAGTTTGTCAAAAATTAGTTGTCTCCGAGGGGAACTGATTACAAGAATCTACGTATAATCTCCTCCCTGGGGGATGGACAGCAGAGAAGAGGGCAGGGAGAGACGTTGGACAGTGTAACATCTGACAAAATAATAATAATTTATGAATTATGAAGGGTT
>NW_022103951.1:3335595-3348093 GCF_000313985.2 Echinops telfairi
CTAGAGGAAAGTTGTCTGTTTCATCCAGATGACTCTTCTATGCCCAGGAATGGCCTCTATGGAGGTGTGACTTTGTCTCTTAATTGACTTCACCCCCAAGTAAAATGAATGATGTTGTCTTAAGTCCTACCCTCTAGTAAAGGACTTTACTATGTTCTAACATGTCCCCAAGCCAACAAAGGGTGTGATGTGGTTCGCATTCTCTAATTAAGTCAGGACTTCACCCCACCTTAATCCTGTAGCAAAGACCTTCCTCAACAGTGGGATCATAGGCACAGGCATAGAACCCAGCAGTCTAATACACCACACGGGGAATCGTGGCCAGGAGGGCCATGCTCATTGAGATCATCTCAGACAGATTTACTTCAGGTTCGCAATTCTGTTCCGCTGGTCTATGTGTCTATAATCGTACCGGTAGCAAGCTGTTTTGACTAGTACGGCTGTGTAGCAGGTTTTAAGATTGGGAAGTGAGACACCTTCCACTTTGTTCTTTAGTAGTACTGTGCTTATTCTTGGTCTCTTCCCTTCCCACATAAAGTTGGTGATTAGTTTTTCCATCTCTTTAAAGAATGATGGGATCTTGATCGGAATTGAATTATATTTATAGATAGCTTTGGGTGGTATTGGCATTTTGACAATGTTAATTCTGATTATTCATGAGCATGGTATCTTTTTCCATTTATGTGGATTTCTTGTAGTAATGTTTTATTGGGAAAAAAACATTTTATTGGGGGCCCTTACATCTCTTATCTCAATCCATACATCATCCAATGTGTCAAGCACAACACCTGCACACATGTCACCATCATTTTCAAAGCATTCTCCTCCCACCTGAGCCCCCAATATCAGTTCCCCATTTCCTCCCCCTCCCCACTGCCTGCCCTCCCTCACGAACCCTCAATAAGTTATAGACCATTAGTTTCATATCTTATATCGTCTTCCGTCACCCCTCATGTAGTAATGTTTTATAGTTTTCTTTGTACACGTGTTTTGGTTCTCTGATTAGATTTATTCCTAAGTATTTTATTTTATAGATCACTATTTCCCAAAGTGGATGATACCACCCTTAGAGGGCACTGGAATGATCCAGGGGGGTCTGAAAAAGCAGATACTTATACTTTATCCTGGATTATGGACTATAGTATAAAAGCTTTTACTTCTCAGGGGGCATTGAGGAATTTTTTTCTGAAAAAGGAGCTGTAGGCCAAATAAGTTTGGGAACCTATGTTATAGATGGCTCTTATAAATGGTACTATTTTCTTGATTTCCTTTTCAGAGCTCTTTTTGTTAGTATACAGGAATCCAACTGACACAATCTTGTATTCTGCCACATTAGTAAATTTTCAATTATTTCCAACAGTTTTCTTATTGAGTCTTTGGGATTTTCTGCATATGGAGTTATATCATATGCAAATAGAGTTCTTTCTTTACCAGTTTGAATGTCTGCAGTTTCCCTTTGTTTCCCGACAACTCTGGCTAATACTTCCAGCGTAATGTTGAAGGAGAGTGATGGCTTATTCCAGTTCACAAGGGGAATGCTCTCAGTTCCTCTCCATTAAGTGAGATTTGAGATTGGCTTTGCATAGATGATCTTTATTACATTGATAAGTTTCCCTTTGATTCTTATTTTGTTGAATAGTTTTATCTGGAATGAATGTTGGATGTTGTCAAATGCTTTTTCAGGATCAATTGATATGCTCATGTAGTGCTTTTGCTTTTTCGATTATATGATAGATTATATTGTTTGTATGAATCCCGCTTGTGATGATATGCTATTGTTTTGATATAGTGTTGGATTCTATTGACTAGGATTTTGTTAAGAATTTTTGCACCTGGGTTTATGAGTGATTTTTAAACTCCACTTTTCCATGAAAGTTTTGAATCTCCCTTGTATTTGTAGCACGAACAAATATGTGTATAGAAATAACCTCTGTCAAATACACACACACACAAACACACACACGCTTGTGGGTATACTCCATCCCATTCCTGTTCAGCTTCCATACGTGCTTATATGCTCACTGCCATGGAGTTCATGCTGACCCATAGTGACCATATCGGATAGCATAGACCTGCCCCTATGAGTTTCCAAGACTGTAATTCCTTTTTTTTTAGTCAGTAAATATTTTAATGTCTTATTTTAAATATATTTTTAATCATTTTATTAGGGGCTCATACAATTCTTATCACAATCCATACAAACATCAATTGTGTAAAGCGTATTTGTACATTCATTGCCCTCATCATTCTCAAAACATTTTCTCTCCACTTAAGCTCCCGGCATTAGGTCCTCATTTTTCCCCTCCCTCCTCGCTCCTGCCTCCCTCGTGAGTCCTTGAGAGTTTATAAATTGTTATTTTGTCATATCTTGCCCTGTCCGATATCCCTGTCTTTTCCCCTCAGTGGGACTGATGGTTTCGAATTGCTGACTTTGCAGTTAGCAGCCCAACCAGTAGCCACTATGCCACCAAGGCTCCTATGTACCTAGATATCCACTCATAAATTATTGTTCGCTACTACTACTGTTATTCTAAGCGTTATGACCACCACCCATCTGTAAATTGGTCATCCTGTGGTGACTTGCATATTGCTGTGATGCCAGAAGCTATGTCACCGGTATTCCAACTACCAGCAGGGTCACCTATGGTGGAGAGATTACAGTAGAGTTTCCAGACGAAGAGAGCTTGAGATGGGGGGTCTGGCATCTACTTCTGAAAACCTTGGCCCCTGGAAAGCAGGGGAGCCTTTCTGAGATGGTGTCAGAAGCTGCTTCCCTCACGTTGGAGGGCGCTCCACCTGCAGCAGGAGAGGAGCCGCCACCATGGCATCGAGCACACGAAGGATGGCGAGGACGGCACAGGGCCAGGCAGTGTCCCCTCTGTTCCACGGGAGGGTTGTGATGAGCTGGAACCGACTTGATGACAACGAACCACAACACTGTTATTGCAAGATTGTGTCTATGATAGTATTTCCACTGTTGTTCTTTAATGCTTTATTAAAAGATCATTTCATCGGGGGCTCTTACAACTCTCATCAAAATCCATACATCAATTGTATCAGGCATATCTGTACGTGTGTTGCCATCGTTCTTTTCTAGCCATGTACTTTCTGTTGAGCCCTTGGTATCAGCTCCTCTTTTTTTCCCTCCCTCCCTCCCCCCCACCCTTGAGGCCCCTTGAGAGATTATAAATGATTGTTATTTTCATGTCTCACACCGACCACTGTCTCCCTTCCCCCACGGCTTCTGTTGTTCTTCCCCATGGAGGGATGTGTATGGTTATGTGTCGATCTTTGCGATCGGTTTGTCTGTTGATCTTGTGTCCATCCCAGTGTCTTCCTGTGCCTTTGTCATGTTACGCTGACCTCCCCGAGTAAACAGTGCAGGGGGCCACGTCTGACCTCCTTTGACTACACAAGGGAGAAGGAGCATCCACCTCCCAAGGCCAATTGGCGCAAGCAAGGCAAAGGTCAGACTTGTCTCCACCTTCCGTCGTTCTTTACCAACCGCTCCTCCCATGACACTACTTTTCTGCTGAGTTTGATAAGCCTTTGCAATGGCCACACAGAACTCACAGACAAAACTCCCAACTATGGAGGTTTATTAGGGATGTTAACAGGTTACCATAAATCAGGATCATACAACCTGAAGGATACATTCATTGGTCCACCGCAGCATGTCGTTTCAGCCAAGTCTCTCTGTTCTTCAGCCTCTCAGCCACGTGGTCCCTTGGCTTCTGGTCTCTGTGAGCCCAGAAGCCCACCTGCCACTCTGCCTCAGTGCCCAATGGTCTTGGTGCTGTTCCTCTGTTCTGTTTCATGGGCTCCTTGCCTCAGTCTCTGGTCTTGGCCTGGCTCCTTTGCTCTGTGTGGTAGTTACATTATCCGATGTCAGATTTAAGAGTGAAAAGGGGTGGAGTTTAACCTGTCAATCAGGTTGCAGCTTAATGATCTCATTTTGGAGGTGTTACAGAGAAAAATAGCTCGCTGAAGGCGGGATGCACAGACACTCCCTGGGAGGCATTCCTGTTGACAAGACACATGGAGCTACCCTGATGGAGCCAGAGTCCTGGAGCTGAAGGAGCCACGTGGAGACCCACGCCAGCTCTGAGATGCTTATACTGCCACTGGATCCACAAGAATTTCCAACCACGGGCTTGTGATCTTCCTGCACTTGGTGTCATTGCATGTGTTGCATGAGTCTGAAGAGGAATTTTTTAAAAATCATTTTATTGGGGGCTCATCCAACTCATCATAATGCATACATAACATCCATTGTGTCAAGCACATTTGTACATTTGTTGCTGAAGAGGAATTTATACATTGGTATCAGATATATGGGTTAATATTAGATTATGAACTTGATCTGGACTGGGCTAGGATATTTTCTCAATATACAATTGCTTTTGTATATAAAGCTCTTACTTATACACATATGAGTGTCTGTGAATTTGTTTCTCTAGTCAACCCAGACTAACACACTCTGTTATATGGTTTCCATGCCACAGCTTCTAGTGCCTCTGGCCTTGGCTTCTGTGAATTCAGACACAGATTTCCAGCACACTCCCCTCATAGCTCTTCCTCCTTCACAGTCCTGAGAATTCTCTCTCTCTCTCTGAGGTGGCTCTTATACACAGAGGAATGTCTTTGATGGAGGATGGATTGTTTGTCTTTTAGTAAACTGTATCCCCAAGGAAACAAAGGATGATGACTTGGTTCACCCCCTCAAGTAAGGCAGAGACTAAGAATACCTCCCACTAGAATCCTGTCTGGTGGCATAGGAGAGAATTCCCTCTAAAATGGGATAGAACCACAGGCATAGACGCTAGACTTTCTAACATATCACATAAGGGATTATATCTGTCAGGGCCATATTGACTGATTACATCTGACCCCTCTTTATTGTGTACTGCCTAGGTTAATAATGCATGTCGGTTCTCCAGTTAGTTGTTTTCCTTCCCTCTTCCTCCCATCCTTGGTGACCATTAAAGAACCTTTCTTTTTGTGTGTAAACCTTTTCTTGGACTTTTTATAACAGTGGTCCCATACAACATTTGTCCCTTTGTGATGAACTACTTTGTACTCCTATAATGGCTTCAATGTTGATCGATGTTATGAAGTATTTTGCAGTTTGTTGTTGTTTTTCACATTATGTAGTATTTCTTTAGGAGCCCTGGTGGTGCAGGAGTTATATGTGGGCTGTGATCCCAAAGGTCTGCAGTTCGAAAACATCAGCTGCTCCTCGGGAGAAAGAGGGGGCTTTCTACTGTAAACAGTTACAGTCTTAGAAACTCACAAGGACAATTCTACCCTGTCATATAGGGTCACTATGAGTCAGCATTGACTGCATGGCAGTGAGTTTTGGTGTATTCCTTTAGGAATCCTGGTGATATAGTGGGAACCACAAGGTCATTAGTTTGAATCCACTGGCTGCTCCAAGGGAGGAAAAATGAGGCTCTCTGCCCTCTTAAAGATTTATAACCTCAGAACCTCAGAGGACATTTCTGCTCTGTCCTATAGGGCCTCTATGAGTCAGAACCTACTCAATAGCCTTGATTTTCTTACTCTAGTTTGTTCATCCATTAATGGGCTTTTATGTGATTTTCATGTGTTTGCTGTGATGAACATAGGTGTGCATACCTATTCATGTCAGGCTGTCAGTTCTCATATATATTTATATTAAGATCCACCATTTATCTGTCAGTTTGTCATACTGTGGTGGCTTATGTGTAGCTGTCATGCTGGAAGCTATGCCACTACTGTTTCCAATACCAGCAGGGTCACTCACAGTGAACAAGTTTCAGCAGAGTTTCCAGACTAAGAGGGACAAGGAAGAAGGCCTAGGCTATCTCTCCTCTTCTGAGGGATTAGCCACCGAAAACCTTATGAATAGCCAACAGACCATTGTCATCAGATATAATGCCAGAAGATGAGGTTCTCAAGTTCGAAGCCATCCCCACCCAAAAAAGGTAGGCAAGTGGGTGGGAGGAAACCCTCAACAAGATGGACTGATACAATGGCCACAACAGTGGGCTAAGGCACAGCAAAACTTGTGAAGACGGTCCAGGACAGGAAGTGTGCTGTGCTGTTATACACAGGAGAGCTGAGTCAGAGTCTACTCGAAGGCACTCTAGTCCCACCAGCAATGTCAGTTTGGGGTCGTTGTCTGTTTGTTTGTTTTCTTTCAACTTTGCTATTAATGCTGGGTTGAGATGATATCCCACTGCTGTTTTGATTGTCATCCCTCTAATGGATAATGTAGGAACCCTGGTGGTACAATGGTTAAGGTCTTTGCTGCTAACTGAAATGCCAGTGGTTCAAACCCAACAGGCACCAGAAAGAGCACAGCTTTGGGAACCCCTTGGAACAATTCTGTTCTGTCCTGTCGGGTCTTTATGAATCAGAATAGGCCCGATGGCAGTGAGATTGCCTAATGATTACGAGCATCTTTTCAAGTACTTCTTGGTCACCTGAATGTCTTCTTTGGTGAAGTATCTGTTCATGCTCCTTTCCTATTTTAAAATCCTATTGTTTGTTGAGATGAAGTTTTCTATAAATTTTAATGATTGGCTCCTTGTTTAATAGATTGTTGGGGGGGGGGGAATCCCCAATCTGTAGGTTTTCTTTGTACTCTTTTAGAACATGAAGTGTTTTAATTTTTAGGAGGCCCCATTTATGTAGTTCATCTTCTGTATTTTAAAGTTATATTTTGTATTCTATTTATTCCATATATCCATCAGGGCCACTAGTATTGTTCCTATTTGTTCTACTATGATCTTTATAGTTTTAGGGTTTTATATTTCATTTATCACTGCAACATTTTATGTGACAGCATGAGTCTGAGGAGGGACTTATGGACTCGTGTCAGACTTATGGACTTGAGTTAAGACTGGGCTGGGATGTTTTCTTGACATATAATTACTTCTTGATAGAAAGTTCTCTCATACATATATCAGTGTCACCGGATTTGTTTCTCTAGTCAATCGGCCTAACACAATATCTGATTCCAATATTGTTGATTCTTGGCTTCCTATAGATGCCTTTAGTTATGTTAATTTCCCTTCTATTCCTGTTTTATTGAGAGGTTTTTAAAAAATCAGAATTGGGTGAATGGTGGGTAGGGATGGACTTATACTTACTATTTAAATGCCCTCCTTGCTTTATTATGATATTTATTATTCTGGTAGATGTGGTTCTGCTGTTATGAATGATTATAATGGAAAGTTTTGCCCTACCATGGACTCCTATTGTCTGTGTAAATAGTGTCAAGTCACTTAAGAGTTTAATCTTCTGTACAAGTAAAAAATATGTGTATTACATTGATAGCTGGCCTATACTGATATAATGTCCTTGTCTCAACAGTGTTTTAAATTCTATACCATTGACTACACTAATGACACTATCAATAGAATTACCTTATTACCCCGGAGGAAGATTGATACTATTCTATAACATAAAATGACATTGCTGTCTTTAAGGTGAACCGAAGACACATATAAACCATAGATATATGAATGAATCTGGGGCTTGCACTTAATTCTAACCTCGATCTAAGAACAATTAGTTCTTATGGCATAGCTCTGCTTGATATTCATCCTTATGAAGAGATCACTGAAGATATGGAAACTATAGCAAAGTGAAGCATCAACTAAGTGAAGCATTTAAGTGAAGCATCAACTAAGTCCACATGGAGGAAGATCGTCAGCTTGTGTGATCTAAGTAGTGTAAATAATACATTCAAATCTGAAGGAGGGAATGTTATCAGAGCTTAAATTGTTAACACTCAGTTTGCAGAACGCTATGGTTGATAGTGAAAGCACAACATCCATTTGCAGGGTCCACACATAGGATTAAGCCCCCCGTGAGTCTCCTCTGGTCATTGTTGAGGGATGTGAATAGCCCTGTCGACAGAGAGCATTGTAAATTCGATTATGGCAGAAGTAATTAGGTAAAAATGTAATGTCTTCTCATTTGATCTCCTCTTTTGACTCATTCAAAAGTTGTTTCCATTAAAAACAAAAAGTTAAGGGAAAATGCACGTGGATTATGCTGCTGGTGAATCCCTTCTGACCATAAACCAAAGATGTGAATAGTCTCGCTATCATGCAACATGCATTGGCAAGTGAGTGATTACAGTTGTACTAAGGTTAAAAATTGGCACCTTATCATTTGATCTCCCCTTTGACCTATTCTAAATTTGCTTTAGTTTTTCATATTTTCTGTTTTCTTTTTGATTGAGGTTTTCCTGTTTTACTGTGTTGTTAGTTTTATTGTTTTATGTTAATGTTTTTCTCTATATGAAATCCAGGATAGGTAAGTCTATAGAGACAGTAACTGGGTGAGTGGTTCCTTGGGGGAATGGCAGGGGAGGTTGGGGGAAATGGAGAGCTAGTAATGCATACAAGAAAGAAAGAAATGTTCTAAAGTTTATTGCGGTGATGATTGTACAACTCTTCTTAAGATTATAGACCTATTGAATTGGATGATTGGTGAGTTATATGCCAATAAAACTGTTAAATAAAGAGAGTATTAGACTTTATCAAATGAATTTTAGTGTCAGTTAAGCTCATTGTGGAGTTTGGGGGGGTGTTTTTGTGGTGATGTACATGAATTTTTCTAATACAGAATCGGTGCATTTTCAGTTGTTGCCGTTGTGGGTAGGTGCTGTCAAGTTGGCTCCACCTCAGAGGGGCCCTGGCCACCACAGGACGGAACATGGCCTGGCCCTGAACCATCCTCATCACAATTATGTGTGAGCCCATGTAGCAGCCACATTCATCCATTTCAGTGAGAGCCTTCCTGTTTTGTAACTGACCCTCTGATTCACCAAGCATGGCGTCCTTCTCCAGGGACTGTTCTCGCTGAGAACATGTCCAACGTACATGACACATTCTTACCATCACTGCTTCTAAGAAACATTCCAGCAGTATTTCTTCCAAGAGAGACTTGTGCATTCCTATGACAGTCCCCGGTACTTTCCATATTATTCACTAACACCATAATTCAAATTAATCAATTCTTTCCTTGTCTCCCTTAATCATCTACCAACTTTCACGTGCATCTGAGGAGACTGAAAATACTTTGGCTTTGGTCAGGTGTACCTCAGTCCTCAAAGTGACATCCTTGTACTTTGTGCAGCATATTTCCCCAGTGCAATACATCTTGATTTCTTGACTGCTACTTCCATCAGTGTTGATGGTGGATCCAATATTGTCTGTTGGTACAGCTTTGAGGATGTTTATATTTGCATTGAAGTAGAATCCATACTGAAGGCTTTGATCTTCATCAGTAACTGTTTTGGGTCCTCAAATCCTGATACCTCATTATTCTTCGCTTACAATGGGGCACCCGCACCCCCAAGTGGAATTGCCTTGGGTGGAGCAGAGCTTTCATGGTACACATTTTTCCCACTAGGTGAGCACCAAGCAACTCATTCTGAATTAGTGCACCCAGTGGGGTCTCCTGGGAAGGTTCTCTCTGGTCACAGTGAATTTTTTCATAAAAGCAGTTTTGCTCGAATCTCATTTTTTGTGATGGCCAATTCAAGAGAACAGTGTGCGGCTGTGAAATTTTGTTTCCTGTTCGAGAAAAATGCCACAGAAACTGTTGTGATATTGAACACAGCTTATCAAGGACAGCACTATGGGAAAAACTCAAGTGTATAAGTAGTTTGTTGTTTCAGAAAAGGTGAAATGTCGATTGATGACAAACCATGCTCTGGATGTCTGTCAACTTCCAGAATGAACGAAAATCCCCACTCGTAGTGCAATTGGAGTTCGTTTCACCGGGTCAGACTGTTAATCAAGCTTTCTTTTTAGAAGCTCTGAAAAGATTGCATAGCAGTGTGCAATAAAAAAGGCCTGATTTGTGGCAGATGGGGGACTGGTTTTGCTACCACGACAATGCTCCTGCTCACGCAAGCCATCTCTGCGCACCAGTTTTGGGCAACACACAGTATGCCTCTCTTGCCCCACGCACCTTACTTACCCGACCTCGATCCATGCGACTAATTTCTGTTTCTGTGCAGGAAGAGGGACATGAAAGCACAGTGATTTGACGGTATAGAAGAGGTGAAGAAAGGGGAGGTGCTATCAGCCATCCAAACATATGAGTTTAAAAACCGTCTCCAAGAATGGAATCGCAGATTGGACAAATGTATTAAGTGTAATGGAGAGTACTTTGAAGGTGATAAGGTTGTTTTGAAAAAAATTTAAATACATAGTTTTGAGGAGAAAAATTCAATTTTTTAGGGGGAGTACCCCCTCATAGCCCAGCCTCCCGGATTATTTGCTTCGCACACAGACAGAAAAGTATGGTGAAAGGATACAACTCTGACACACACTTTTCCTGATTTTAAACCATGCAATATCCCTTTGTTCTATTTCAATGACTGCCTCTTGATCTATATACGGGTTCCACATAAGCACAATTAAGTGTTTTGGAATTCCCAACCTTTATAAGTGTATTCATAGATTTTTTAATGATCCACACAATTGAATAAGGAAACATCTTTGTGATATTCTCTGCTTTCAGCCAAGATAAGTCTGATGTCAGCAATGATAGTCCTCATTTCTTCTTTTTTAAAATTTAAATTTTATTTTATTGGGGGCTCTTACAGCTCTTATCACAATCCATACATATATCCACTGTGTCAAACACACCTGTACATATGTTGTCGTCATCTTTTTCAGGTACTCCTCATTTCATGTCCCCTGCTTGAATTTCTGGCCACTCCCTGTTGATGTACTACTGAAATAGTTTTTAGTTTAACTTCAGCAAAATTTTACTTGCCCGTGATATTAACACAAGGAGCCCTGGTGATGCTATCAGACAAGCTTTGGACTGTTAACCAGAAAGTCGATAATTGAAAGATGAGGGCATCTCCTCCCATAACAATCTACAGCCCGCCCCCCACCCCCCAAAAAAAAAACACCAACCTATTGACAGTTGCTATGAGTCAGAATCAATTAGATGGTGGTGGGCTTATTTTTTGTGATATTAGTGACACTGTTTAATAATTTTGGCATTCTGTTGAGTCACTTTCTTTGGGCACAAATATGGATATCTCCCAGTCAGTGTCTCCCAAATTTCTTGACATAGGTTAGTGATGGCTTTCAATGCTGCATGAGCTTGATGAAATATTTCAGTTGTTACTGCCAATTCCTGGAGCCTTGTTTTTGGCTCATGCCTTCAGTGCAGCTTAGACTTCTTACTTCAATACCATTGGTTCTTGATCAGACCCTACCTCTTGAAATGGTTGAACATTGACCAGTCCTTTTTGGTAGATTGACTGTGTGTATGCCTTCCATTTTCCTATTAAAAAAAGAGATAGTTATTTTGCTCAGAAGCCTGGAGGCTAGCTGGTTTTCCCTTCTGGCTTGTTCTTATCACCAGGTGTTGACTGTCTGCTAGTGGACTAGGATGACCTCATCTTCTTTTGATGTTTTCTGCGTCATTCAATATTTTATCCATAACTCACTGGGGGGTGGCCACTGGGGGTGGCCTTCTCAAAAAAAAAAAAAGAAAGAAAGAACGAAAAGGAAAAAGAAAGAAAGAAATCAAACTCGCCGTCATTACGTTGATTCCAATTCACAGCAACCCAATAGGACAGAGTAGAACTGCCCCTGTGGCTTTTCTGAGACTGGACATCTTTTTGTTAGAAAGCCTCATCTTTCTCCCATGGAGTGGCTGGTGATTTTGAACTGTTAAAATTCTTTAATATCACAGTTGGAGGCTTGGATTATTTCTTTAATATCACAATTGGAGGCTTGAATTATTTCTTCAATTCTTTCAACTTGAGAAATGCCGCAGTCTTCCTTTCTAACTCCTGTTCTGTGTACGTTTCATTTTAATGCTTGACTTTGTCTTCTTCAGCTGCCCTTTGAAATCTTCTGTTCTCCTTCATTATGTATTCTAGTTGCTTTAGCTACTCTGTTCAAAAAGCAAGTTTAAGTCTCTTCTGATATCCACTTTGATCTTTTCTTTTTTTCCCTTCAAATATGATGTCCTTGATATCATCTCGCAACTTATTTAGTCTTTGCTCCATAATGTTCAATGTGCCAAATCTGTTCTTGAGAATGTTTCTAAATTCAGGTGAGATCTATTCAAAGTCATATTGGAGCTCTTATAGAATTGTTTTCATTTTCTTCAGATTCAACTTGAATTTGCATGTGAGCAATTGATCGTCTGTTCCACAGACCATCCCAGACCTTGTTTTAGCTTATGGTACTGAGTTTCTCCACTGTCTTTTCCCACTAAAAAACCAAATGTCTTCTGTGTAGCTTGGATTTTCTCCTTCAATACTATCGGTTCCCATCAAATTCCCTGCCATCTAGTTACTTCCAACTCAAAGCGACACTATGGGCTTAGCAGAACTGTTCCTGTAGGTTTCCAAGGTTGTAAATCTGTTTTCCCCTCCCTCATCCCCCATCCCCCCTCTTCCCAGTAGCCTTCAAAGCCTCTTTCTTTTTTAATGTGAAAACCACTATTCTTGTTTTTTTT
>NW_022103951.1:3352444-3354194 GCF_000313985.2 Echinops telfairi
CACTCAGAGTCAGAATGGAATCAATGGCAGTGAGTTTTATGGGCAGCAGCAGGAGCTAAGCTGCTATTCTAACTGCCAGCAGATATTTGCAATGTAGATATAAATGATCAATTTGTTTTCCTGGGAGAGCTTCTCACCTGTTTGTAAAATAAAAAGACCACAAAGGTACTTTGGGACCAGTCTGGTTTGTGAAATATATACTACACTTACAGGTTTGTGTGTGTGTGTTTTATTTTTCTTCTTTCATTTCTATGCCTTCTTGGTAATGGGCCCAAGGGATGGGTTTGGGGCTCTTGAAATTGGGCAACAGAGATTTGTAAAGTAATTGATGTGTGTAAGAAGAAGTTCCCACATTTTGATGAAAGCTTCTATTGAAGGATCCTAATCCAAAGGAGTAACGTGCAGAATGGAATTTCAAATTCCCAGGGACGCTAGACTTTCCGGAGCCATGGAGGCAAGACAAACCCCTGGATTTATTGCTTGAGACAATCTTTAAACCCTAAACCACAAATATCTCCTGAAGTCCTCTTAAAACCAAGCAAGAGTTTAGCTGACATCTGCCTTAAGGATTATACTCTTTTAAAACCTATCTGTACGATAAGGCTGTCTGCTCCCCTAAAGATTTAAATTCTTAGCAACCCAAATGGGCAGTTCCACTCTGTCCTATGGGGTCCTAATGGAATTGATGGCAGGGAGTTTGTTTGCTTGTTATACACCCCCCCCCACCCCACACACTTGCAGAGAGAAAACTGACAACTCAGTAGGCAATTTAGGGGGAGGAACAGTTTAAAACAGGAAGTTAAAATGGTTGCACAACAGGAAGAGAGTAATCAATGAAACTATTATAGAAAATATTCAATCGGTGTATATTCTGCTGAGTAGAATCTCAACAACAGGATGAAGAAAATTAAAAAGAAGGGGTTCCCAGCAGTATGACTACAGGTGTGACTTTGAGACGGGAGTGAGAACATCCCTGTGTTGCCTTTTCCAGAAGCTGTGACCTGTTTGACAAGTTGTTTGCTTCTCTGCGTTGAAATTTCCTTGTGAGGGAGTTAGGTTTTGACTTTGCATAGGGAAGTGGAGGGAGAGTAGGCTTGTGAGTGGAAGAAAAAACAGACAGCGGAGAGATGGAGAACTATGGAAAGGTGGTGACAGACCAGAAGGCCAGGGGGCAGAGGAGAAAAGCCAAGAGGAGCTATTCCGAGAGGTGACCAGTGGGTACCAAAGTCAGCAAGGAATCCCCCAACGTTCCTCGAGGCACCACTTTCCCATCATCACTTTCCCACCAACCAGGCAATATAAGGGCTCAAATTGGTCTATTCTGTGTTAAAACAGTGAACTTGAAAGACTGGGAAAGTTGAGGGCCCTCAGAATACACACCTTGGAGGCTCAGAAAGACGGTTCCTATCCTATTGGAAGATGGATTGCATGGGCAGAAAGTTTCTGATTTGGGGGTGCCAGTGACCCTAAGGCACTGAGATAGACTGGATCCCACAAGATGCCTGAAACTTCTGAGCTGCCATAGCAAAACGCACTGCCTTCAAGTCAATTGGCAAAAGAGGTTTCAAAAAGGATGAGATTGCATCCCCACTTCATTAGTTTCCCAAAGACAGTTTTTTTGAATAGGACATTTGGGTTTGCAAGATTGTTAACCTGAAGAGGGGACCCTGGTGGCACAATGGTTAAGCACACAGCTGTTAATAAAAAAGAGCCCTATACAGGGTTTCTGAGGTTGTAATTTTTTTTTTTT
>NW_022103951.1:3355802-3357364 GCF_000313985.2 Echinops telfairi
GAAAAAGAACCGAGTCAAAAAATAGTCCAGGAGCAGTGTAGTAGAATGTAAATACTGCTTCTTACCCAATTTCATGAACCCCAAAGCAAGACCTTATTATTGGAAGCGCATCTGTTACTCCTGACTGAACTTCCTACCTCCCCCTGCCTCTTTTCCCCCACAACTAAGTAGGGAAGAGAAAACTCCTTGCCCTCCAGTCATCGCGGACTCACAACGACCCTATAGTACAGGCGAGAACTGCCCTTGTGAGTTTCGGAGACTAATTCTTTTCTTACAGTTTTATTGGTAGTTGATCCACATATCACGCAATACAATAGTTCAATCACACCAAGAATAGTTGTACAATCATTACCACAATCCATTTTAGAACATTCCCCCCCAAAAAAAATGGTCAGAAGGCTATAATTCCTGACGGGAGTAGAAAGCGCCATCTTTCTTCCACCGAGCGGCTGGTGGTTTCGAGCTGCTGACTTGTGGATCAATCACCGCCAAACGCATAACCACTAGGCCATCAGGAGAGAAGCATGTGTGTTTGGAATAAATTTTCCTTCTGAAATATACCCACCCCACCACCGCCATCCCCTCGGTCCCTCACAACAAAGAGGAAAACCGCACGGGGGCAGTTTTACTGTCATTTCGGGTTTCCAAGAGCTGAAAAGCAGATGAGGCAACGCTGAACGACTGTGCCAGCACCTCACTGCCGTCGGGTGGGTAAAGGCTCACGCTCCCGATCAGTTTCTGGACGCTAAATCTTCGGAGAGCAGACAGCCTTATCTTTTTCCCATGGAGTGCCTGGTGGGCTTGAAGCGCCAGGGTCCCTTTATTTGGGAGGGCGGTCTCTACATAATAAAATATAGGTTGACTATAAAGCACCATTTCAAGGTACTTTTCAGACATTTTGAAATATGTAGATTATGGACAGGCAAAATACAAGGGGCGTGGCCAAAAGGGCACGTGACACTACTCTTTAAATAGGCCTGCTGCAGAGCCCCCGTGCTATTCCATTCCGGCGAGCTTTGAGAACGGAGCCTTTCTTCTGGCAGGTCAGTGGAATTTTTACTTAACGCATAATTCAAAATGGTAGCCAAAGTTAAAATGGCCACGACTAATGTGTGGAATTACAAATGCTCTGAAGTTTACTGTTCGAGTAGAGAAGTTAAAGTTGCATGTTATGACTAGCAGGCTTTTTTGGTTGACGTTTAGAGTTTAAGGAATCCTGCAGGCCTTGGGCTACGAACTGAAAGGTTGGCAGTTCAAACCCACCAGCCGCTCCACCACACAAAGATGAGGCTTTCTGCCTCGTGTAAAGGTTTCGTTTGTGAAACCCTCTGGAGTAGTTCTACTCTTTCGTGGCTGTTGTGTTTAGGTAGTTTTTAAAAGAGAATTTTATTTCCCTACTTGCGAACCATTACGGCCCCTTGTTTTACTTCATAAAGTCGCCTACTTAAGAAAACAAAACAAAGAAAGCCAGTGAGGTGTGTTATTTTAGCCTCGTGGGAAGCACGGCTTGTTCGTTTGCTAGACAGAATGATTGCTTTTAGCCCAACAATTCACAGGAAGTT
>NW_022103951.1:3358738-3359798 GCF_000313985.2 Echinops telfairi
TCCCGCCTTCCTCCACCCCCGGCGTGGGTGATCCTGAGGCTCTGCGCGCTTCGGGGCAGAATCCTGGAGACGCCGTCGTCGACGCCGCCACAGCCGGTGCCTCTGCCGCTGCCCGCGGCCCCCCAACCCTCTCCCTGCCCGCGGCCCCGTGTCGGCCCTCACCCGAGCCTCGCCGGGCGCTGCTAGGCCCCCCGCTAGGCGAGGTTGGGCCCAGCCTCAACGCCGCACCGCCCCACGCCGAGCCCGCCCGTCTCGACTTGCGACTCAGTGCTGTCTTCTTTCCCAGGAGTGGTTCCAAGGGGGTCGCAGGCGCGCGGACTCGCTCCCCACCGGAGCGCCCCGGCCCGGCCCGGGAGCAGCCCCTGCTAGAGGTCCAAGGAGCCAGCCCTGCCGAGTGCCATCCCGGCGCCTCGCCCGCCCACCGCCGGCGCGCTTGTTCCTGATGCTGACTGCCGTCCACTAGAGCCTGGATCGGACGGACCCTTAGGTGCGTACCCGCCCCAGCCTGGGCGCCCCGGGGGGAGGGGGTCCCCGCGTCGGCCCCCGCCGCGGCCCCGGCCCCTGGCCCGGGCTGGCCACGGCTTCTGAAGCCTCTTTCGGGGAGGCTTGCCCCCGAGGGCCCCCACCCAGAGCCCCCCATTTGGTAGACGCCAGTGCCTGGACTATCTTTGAGTTTACTTACATTGTTGGACAAATTTTTCTTTCCTTTTTTTTTTTCAGAGCGGAAATAAAAAAGAAGCATAATTCAGCCATTTTTTGCAGCACACAGCTGCAGGTACCATGATTATTTTTCTCCCCCCACCCCTTTTCCCTAACCCGTTTCTCCCCTTTAACAATTCTATTTCTGCCTGAACTCGAACGGTGCCAAATGCCAGGCAGAAAACGTGCAAGCCGAATGTCTGGGTACAGCTTGGGAGGGAAAAAAAAATAATCCCTGAACCGAGCTTCGCTTTCCTGGCCGGTGAATTCCAGCCAGTAGTGTTATCCACGTCTCGATAGTGAGCACTGTATGAGATCATATATGTGAGAATCCGCTCGGGCAGTAAAGTGTTATGAAAAT
>NW_022103951.1:3361931-3363108 GCF_000313985.2 Echinops telfairi
CCATGTACTTGGAGTAGGAGGGTAAATCTGGGGAAGGGTAATAGGAATGATTGTTACTGCCTTTGTCGGAATCACGATAGAGGTGTTTTTTAGTTCATCACCGCCATGCTTGCTGCTGTACAGTATTGCTGTTGGTCCACAAGTGGAAGACATTTCCAGAATTTGATAATGAGAAAGATGGGGATAAAGACAACTTAGAGAAAAAGCAAGCGATTGCCGCAGTTTTTGTTGTTGTTGGCTTTTTAAAATCGATTTTAAAGCTCATCCAGCTGAAATCAGTGAGACAAATAACCGATAAAATTTTTTTATCCTATATCTCTTGATAGGATCCAGGAACTTTATGATTTGGCACCGGGGATTTTATTGAGAGCCTCTCTCCCCCCAGGAAATCTCTATCCTAAAACATCAAGACCGTCTTAAGAGATTGAGTTTAGCTCTAGATGTTCTTACGGTACTACATTGCTGACATTACAGTGTATATTTGCGATTTCATGTTACGATGTGATATACAGGATTTGGCGTTTGATTCCCCAGTAGAGACTTTTCCTAGAACTCTCCCTGGATCCAATCTCTAAAGACCAAGGAAGCTGTTTTCCATGACATCACTTTTGGATGATTTCTACTTGTAGTATCAAATTAGTTAAAAATCTTCAGATGGAAAATTGCCTTGAAGCAGGGTGGGTTTTTTTCTTATAAGATTTCTTGTATTATAGGATGACTAAATGCTAAACATACCTCAACAGTGATGTAACTTGGATAGTAGGTGCCAACCTGGAGGCTGGAAGAGTCCAGAGTCTTCCTAATGGCTTAAGTTACATGGTTATTTGCAATTTGGTACAGAGTTTGACAAATATTTCCGTGTACAAGAAAGAATTCCCAGTTTTAAATTAAAATTAATTTATGCAGTCTTCCCGCCCATGAAGTTAGTCTGTTGTTGTAATTTCCTTTTGCATCGGAAAACTCAAAGTCAGCCACTTTGAGATTGTTGAATGAAATTGTCTGCCACAGGCTACAGAGGTTGTGAGGAGTTTTATAGCCCAGAACTTAATTCTATTTTTATCCCTAATAAGGTTTACACTCTCTCTTTAATTTGCAAGTATGGCGTTTTCTGGATCCAGCATCACTCTGGGTAGGATAGCAGTTGGCAGTTGAAAGTAGCACGAGACAATATTTTTTT
>NW_022103951.1:3363540-3364529 GCF_000313985.2 Echinops telfairi
GATATTTATCTCCTCACACCTTCAGGGGTATTCAAGTGATTTCAGGACTTTAAACTCCGAAAAATTATTGGGATCCTGAAGACTTTGTTTATGTGGTATTATCTATTTATATTGACTAAATTGGGGATTAAAACTGGGAAACTTGAACAAGATGAATTCACTCAAAAATATCTTTAATCTCATTACATGTTAGCCTAAGTAGTAGTTTACTGTGAAAAACGTTTAGTGAGAAAAGTGACTTTGTTTTATAAAACATTTTTGCAAATCTTTTTCGTATCCAGTTTAATTAAAAACAACAACAGTGGACTTCTCAGTGGCTTCTGCAGTTTGTCTCAACCAGTCTCCATCAGATCAGTAAGTCTGGTATTTTTTATGACTTTGAATTTTGGTGTACATTTTTCTTTCTGTCTGCTCAAGAATTTCTAATGTGATCCTGATAAGAGTGGTCTACAATGATAGTTGGGCACCATCTAGTTCTGGTCTTAGTATGGGCTGGTATTTGTGTGGCTCATTAGTCCTTGAAACAAATGGATTCCTTGAGATTGTAATTTTCTTCACTGTGCTCCAGATGAGTAACCTTTAAAACAAACAAAAACCCACATTAATACAAAACTAGTTTTGACCTCCAAAGCCATTTTAGGGAAGTGGGATCCCACCTGTCCCTAAATCACACTTTGAGGATCAATGTACTGGATAATTAAACATAAACATAGAAAAGGTGATGCTTTCTTTTTTCTTTATAGTCAATGCCAAGTTTATAAGACACGCTCATTCGACATTTTTTACCTAATAGTGTAAGTATGCTTTGTCCTTTAGTCTAATTTAGCTTGGTAACCCTTTGAAAGAAACCTACCATTGGAAATTCTGAAGGACAAGTGTAGTTTTATATACATAGGATCCCAATAAGTTTTAGGAGTATAAAATTCTGAGATAAAAAGGATTGAGTACCCCTGAAGGTGTGATGAGATAAACGGGGACACACACACACA
>NW_022103951.1:3365173-3384525 GCF_000313985.2 Echinops telfairi
TTTTTTTTCATACTAAGTCTTCAAAGTCTGGTGTTTATTTTGCAATATGCACTAGTTTCAGGTGCTCAACAGTCTCATGGCTAGTGACATCTCCGTTGACCACAGGTAGAGTTACTCTGCCAGGGTGCTTCAACAGTGTGGACAAAATGAACTTTTTGATGGTCCTCTCATAGACTGCTGTAAGTGTAAAAGAGGTATTAGGGAAGTTAGAAAACAAGTGCAGTGAAGGAAAAAAAGGAAAAGGGTGCCCGTGTAAAAATGAAGTTTAGTCTTTCAGCTAATAGTATATCACCTGGTCTCTTACAAAATTCTATTGAGGGACGGACATCTAGTCTCTGGGCTCGTGGGTGACAAGGAACATTAGACAACTGGATGACTGAACACTGGACTCTTAATAGGATGCCTTGCTATGGAATAGATATTTAGTCTCTGGTAATTCATGTAAGCACCACCACAACTCAAGAAGGTTAATGGTAGTAGTATTCCTAATACATAGGCAGAAACCATGGGCAGGAAGTTACTGGCATTTCGACAGGTCACACAGATGGGGTAAGTAATCATAAGTGCTCTGTGATTTTAAAACCTTCGCCTTTTCCAACAGCATAGTTTTTTGTATGTTTTGCAAATCAGGTTCCATTCTTTTTTTTCTTTTCAGGTTCCATTCTTAACTCTAGTTGCATGACCTTGAATAAAAAGTCGATTCCCTTCAGGACTTTCCTTCACCTATGAAATTCGTTGGTCTGGGTCCTGTGAGATTTACTGAGAAGGGTGGGCTGGGATTAGAAGTCCTGTTGCTAGGGTGAAAGGCTTCTCCAAAGTTAATTGTTAAGGGGGGGGTGTCACACTTATGAAATTGATTATTAGTACCAAATGAAGCAGGTATAAGAATACACTTTTAACGCTACAGTATGGAGTACTTCTGGGCCATGTACTGTCCTAAGCACTTTACTGATTACGCACAGAGTACACAAGTGAGAATCCTATGACTTAACAAAAAAAGAGAGATCATGTCTAATGCCCTTGTTTTACAAATGCAAAGCTAAGGCCAAGAAAGATTGAGTAACTTGAGTAAAGTACAGTTATTTTAGTTCTAAAACTAGATTGGTGCCCATGGTTATAAGTTGAGTGGAAAAAATCAACTTGGGAAGTTAAAGGGGGAAATTTACTGGAAGAATGGAATGACTTCTCTCCATAGGCCTCAGGCCCAGACAAAGGAAGTCTTAGGGAGTACTCATTCCTATCTTGTCTGCTTGATATTTTTTGCTTATCTGCTCGAACTTTCCACTCCCGGGCAGGCAGGCGTGGGTGTCCACAGCTGCTCTTGGATGAGTGTCAGTTGTAGTCAGTGCTTGTCTCTCTTTCTCCCTGTCTTCCTCTATTTTCTTTGCCCCCACCACGATTTTTGATTAAAGACTGTCTTGATTCCTATTTCCCACCTCAGTCTGACCTGAGACCACGGACAGAAGATTCTACCTGTTAGTAATTTCCCTCAGTGAGCTGGGTGCTGTCTTCTCTCAAGGTCGTTTGACTTGGTTCACCAATTTCTTCTTAACCCATGCCCCCTTCACGCCCCTTTGCCTTATGCTGTACCTGGAACCTGAATTACTTTTTTTTTTTAAGTCTAATATCGCCTTTAAAAAGTTTTCTTTTACTTTTCTTTAAATGTCATAATTTTCATAAAGGTGAAGATTAGCTTTTGAGAAAGTGATAACTTGAATGGAGAGGGTTAGTTTGACAGGAAGTGAAAAATAGAATGTCTGAGGCACTGTCAAAATAACATTAATGAAGTAGAAAACAGCAGCCTACTCTCAAGTCTCCGAATGCTGATACCCAGTCTTCGTTAATCACCATTAAGTGTGACCAGTACATCTTGACAGTGATCATTTGTATCCATGATGACCCTGAGAAAGGTAATGGAATAAATTGTTGATTCAGTTTCATTTGCTGTGTTTTAAAATTCTAATTGTTTTCAAAATTGGTAATTAGTCTACTGTTGATATGCTTCTCTTAAAAAGGAGGCTTGATTACTCAGAAGACCATGCGGTATGACCTTCCTTTTATTCTCAGGATGTGTTCGTGAATATCACTTAGAAAATTTTAAGTTAGTTACGAGTACCTTTAAAAATAATAACGATAAATAGGACAGGACTGATAGTTTAGTTTACTCTTGAATGGATCCATGTCTAAAATAGATTTTGGACTTATTTCCCAAATTATAGACAGCCTATTTTTGTTCTCCCTTTCCAAAATGAAAGTATATAGTGTTTGACTAATGAGTACTAACACATTTGGCATTAATTTTAATCTTGGGTGTACTTCTTGATAAGTGAACATATTATGTACCATAATCAATAGGACTTAAAGGCAGGTTAGGGACAAATTGAGCAAATGAGACACCTAGGAAATTAGATTGCCTCTTGATGGGATGGGGAATATGAAAGTGAGAACTAGTTGACAGAGAGGAGAATTATGAATCATGATAATATTGACATCCCTATGGGGCACCGAGAAGAACTTTCTAATAATGGACTAGGAGAGAAACTTGGATAAAGGTTTCTAAAGTATTGGTAGAAATGAGTCATAGTGTGGACCCCGGGTGGCTTAGTGGGTGATTCTTTGGTCTACTAACCACCTGCCGTTGTTCAGGAGAAAGAGCCTTTCTACTTTCGTAAAGAGTTTACAGTCTTGGAAACTCACAGGGGCAGTTTGCCCCGGCCTACCTGGTTGCTGAGTAGGAATCAACTCAACGGCAGTGATTATGGGTTGGAAATCTTCATAAAACCATGGGTCTAGGTGAGATCATTCAGTGAGCTTTAGTGTTAAGCGGAAAAGAAAAGGGAAGAGCAGAACGCTGGGACTAGCTCAAGAAAATGGCACACTGGCAGGACATTGATAAATGATCAGCCCGAGACTAGGAAGAGAATTGGGAGTGGTGTCCTGGTGCAGCAGAGTCCAGAGAAACGGAGCCTTGGGTGTAACCATGGGATTTGGCAAGTAGGAGCCCTTGACGTGTTTTTCAATGAGCTACCCCTGCCCCTCAGTAATACATATTTTTTCATTGCAGATAAATTCGAAAACAGATTTAGCAAAAAGAAGGAGGGGGTAGTGAAATCACTGGGTAATGGTAGCATTCAAAGATACCTATTTCTAACATTTTGGTATATTAGCCTTTCAAACTTTTTTTCTTAGTCCTTAACAAATTTGTTTAAATTAAAAAAAATTTTTTTTAATGATCTCAGACAGGGATAACTGTTGAATAAATGGGTTCATATGTCAAGAAGTTAAATGTTATGGTATCATAAACTGTGAACTAAAGTAGTAAGATCTGTTAGACTGGTCAGAAGGGTGGCAGAGTAGCGCCTTTAGCAGCCCTAGCCTTTCCCTGGCCAAACACTGAAGGCTCAACCAACTTCAGGCTCCAGAGCTTGGGTTCTCAACCTTCCTAATACCGCGACCCTTTAATAGTCCCCCATGTTGTGACCTCCAACCATAGGAAAGAGGTGTTTTCCGATGGTCTTAGGCGACCCCTGTGAAAGGGTCATTTGACCCCCACGTTGAGAACCACTACTCTAAAGGGATATCTGAAATGCATACTGTGCCTGGCACACATGATTGGTGATTGGATTGGGAAGGTTGGCCATGATGACCTCTCTGAGTAAGGAGATGCTTCACTGCGGAACTCAAGGTCTATCTAAAGTCCCGACCAGGAAAGGGGGAAAAAAAACAAAACCCCAAACTTAGATTGAGTTTTAGCATTCCCTTCTGTAGGGGAGGTAGGGGAGTCTATAGCCTAGATACTTGCCACGACATCTTTGGGTTGTCCTCTTCTAGGCCGAGTTAGTCTGTAGATAGTGTGTCACTAAATGACTCCAACACATAGTTCCAAGCCATGGGGGCTCACTGTCTTCCTCAATAATACTTTAAAAATGGTTGTGATATCCTAGAGATTTGTCCATATCCGTTATTCCGAGCTCTCCCTGTGTATTTAGTGTACATTAACAGGGAATGCTTTTACAACTGGGGTAAAAAATGGGTGACTAGTGCTAGGTGCAGGAGAAAGATGAGACTTTCTACTCCTGTAAAGATTCCTAGTCTCGGAAACCCACAGGGGCAGTTCTACCCTGTCTTGTAGAGGCACTATGAGTCGGAATTGACTTGATGGCATTGAATTTGAGGGCTACATGGAAGCGCAGAGGTACAGAAGGCCTACCCATGATTAAAGGGCTTTTAAATTGACAATACTGCCATCAGAGTTTCTAGGATAATAGAATAAGTATGGAGGACAGGTAAAGGGGTAGGGGACCCAAAAACCTGGCCAGAGAAATGCCTCTTATGTACCAGAAATCTAGCTGTAGAGGGACTGGTGGTAGAGTTAGGAGATGATCGAGCAAGTGAAAGAGAAGGAGTTTAAGACAGGGGGTGGGGGTGGGGGGGAATGCAGTTAAAGTTTCAGGTGTGGACCAGTTCTAGATTGTAGCCAGGTCTGAGGGTTTGAGGAGTGGGTTTTGAAATGGAGTTAAGGGGAGGTTGTAGGAGTTGAGGTGGTCAGGGGCTTTGACCCTGGAGGGCAGTCTCGTGAAAATGGATGAACTGAAGCAGACGACTCTTAGCCAGGGTGCTAAAGTTGTTAGCAGACGTGGGTGAAGAGTGTAGCTGATAAGTGATAAGGAGACATAAAAGATGAAGGTTTTATTTTCTGGTGTGGTGTTTTGATTTTTTTTTTCCGTGAGTGAAAGGTCAAGTTGTAGAAAAGGGCATGGAACAGAAAAACGTTTCTGAAAATAGCTGAAGCAGTGAAAGTATTATAAAACAGCTGGGTACCACTTACACATGTGAAAATGAGCTGGGAGGGCTCAGAAAGGAGGGTGCCACTATGAGGCCTCTGTCCTCCACCCAAGCCCTGATGTTCATCCATGTAGTGTGCCACGGGGACTTGGGAGTATAAAAATGCTTGGTGGGGGAGAAAGATGAGGCTTTCTACTCCTGCAAAGATTTAGAGTATGAAGATTTCTACTCCTGTAAAAATCCATAGTCTTAGGAACCCACAGGGCAGATCTACTCTGTTCTGTATAGGGTCACTGAGTTTGAATTGACAGCAGTTGGGT
Source organism: Echinops telfairi (assembly GCF_000313985.2). Taxonomy (NCBI): domain Eukaryota; kingdom Metazoa; phylum Chordata; class Mammalia; order Afrosoricida; family Tenrecidae; genus Echinops; species Echinops telfairi. The sequence continues at coordinate 3,370,279 of NW_022103951.1, forward strand.
TTGAGTGCCAGGTGGAAGCACACACCCCCCTGCTCACCTACCTAGACCAATTTACCAATTTCTGCACGCACAGTAAAGGGCCACTGATATACATCCATTTTTAAAAATCGTTTTATTAGGGGCTCATACAACTCTTACCGCAATCCATACATACATCAATTGTGTAGAGCATATTTGTACATTCATTGCCCTCATCATTCTCAAAACATTTCCTCTCTACTTAAGCCCCTGGCATTAGATCCTCTATACATCCATTTCTGCGACCATTCTCAGCTTTGTTTTGTCCGTAAGAACCCCCATAGCAGATCATGCAGCCCTTCAGCAGTTCCTCTGTGTTCAGTTAGTGATGACACTGCCTAGATTCTGTGAGTAGCGCAAGCATTCTCACCTCCGCTTAAACTCACAGTCCTCTAAACTGCCTATCTGACCTTTGGAGTTGTTGTCGTCACTTTGGTCTCCTGCATAGGTAGATTCTGGGAGCCCTAGGGGCCATGTGGTTACACATGAGGTTGCTAACTGCAAGATCAGCCGTTGGAAACCACTAGCTGTTCCAAGGGAGAAAGATGAGGCTGTCTACTTCTGGAAAGAATGTGTCTCAGAAACCCACGGGGGCAGTGTTACCCTGTGCTGTAGGGTCGCTATGAGTCAGAAGTGACTCAGTGGCCATGAGTTGAGTTAAAAGAACATAGTTCTCAGAGCAGACATTCTTTACTACTGGTAATTCAGCTAAGCTAGTGTGTGGTGGGACATCAGGGAGGATATCTGTGCTTTAAGGTTTGAAGATTTAACACTTCTCACAGGGCTATCAATAATTTTGGGGTTGGTCCAGCCTCAGTGGCACAAGAAAGCTTGGCTTCTATGAGAATTTGAATTGTTGACCCCTAGTTCTTCCCTCTTTTGTTCAGGAATCTGCTATAGAATCTTCAGTCAAAACATTCGTATGATAGCTGAAGCCTCCTTCTTTTTGAATAGGCGTTGATAACAGTTTGGTTTTTGGTTTTCTACCCACAAAGCCAGGTGAAAGGCACACGGGCAAGTGTTCTCTGCTGCCACCAGGATAGTTTCCCGAAGGCAAGGGGGCAGGCCATGTCACTGTCCCTTTTGAATTCCTCATCTAGAGTGCCTAGCAGGGCCCATGGAGATATTTTCCAGCTCTGCCTGGTCAGCATTTGAGTCATGGGGCCCCACTAGCCTCTTGGTATGTTGCTTCCTTTTTTTTTTTTTTTTTTACTTTAAAAAAAAATCATTTTATTAGGGGCTCATACAACTCTTACCACAATCCATATGTACATTGATTGTGTAAAGCACATTTCTACATTCATTGCCCTCATCATTCTCAAAACATTTGCTCTCCACTTAAGCCCCTGGTGTCAGGTCCTCATTTTTTCTCCTTCCTCCCCGCTCCCTCCTCCCTCATGAGCCCTTGATAATTTATGTTATTATTTTGTCATATCTTGCCCTGTCCAACGTCTCCCTTCACCTACTTTTCTGTCGTCCGTCCCCCAGGGAAGAGGTCACATGTAGATCCTTGTAATTGGTTCCCCCTTTCCAATCCACTCTCCCTCTACCCTCCCAGTATCGCCACTCACACCACTGGTCCCGAAAGGATCATCTACCCTGGGTTCCCTGTGTTTCCAGTTCCTATCTGTACCAGGGTACATCCTCTGGTCTAGCCAGACTTGCAAGGTAGAATTGGGATCATAATAGTGGGGGGGGGGGGAAGCATTTAGGAACTAGAGGAACGTTGTAGTTTTCATCGTTGCAACATCGCACCCTGACTGGCTCGTCTCCTCCCCAAGACCCCTCTGCAAGGGGATGTCCAGTGGCCTACTAATGGGCTTTGGGTCTCCACTCTTCACTCCCCCCCTCATTCACTAATGGTAAGAATTTTTTGTTCTGATGATGCCTTATACCTGATCCCTTTGACACCCTCGTGATTGCACAGGCTGGTGTGCTTCTTCCATGTAGGCTTTGTTGCTTCTGAGCTAGATGGCCACTTGTTTACCTTCAAGCCTTTAAGACCCCAGATGCTATACCTTTTGATAGCCGGACACAATCAGCTTTCTTCGCCACATTTGCTTATGCACCCATTTGTCTTCAGCGATCATATCATGGAGTTGAGCACACAATGGTATGATTTTTTGTTCTTTGAGATTGCTTCCTTTTTTGTAAATAATCAGCTGCTTTCCATGTGCTGACATGTGTGGCTCTGATCGGAAGGACATGATGTTCATGGAAGAACCACATGTCGATGATTGATCCTCTTTTTCTTGGCTATGTAGACATCAAGGACTTCACAGTTTTGATTTGTTATCTCATAGGGCAATAGAAAGCTAAAGGAGGAAGGCTTAGAAGATAGATCTGTAAGCTCTGGAAGAAGGCTTTTTTCTCAGAGGAGTGGGGAGAAAGTAGGAGGCCAAAATCTTGTGCCTTTAAGGAAACTCTTTAAATAAGGGAGTAGAGGACCCATTCTGCCAAACAGAAGTTAAAGTAGTGTGTGTAGGGCAGAGGGAGGAGAAGGCTGAGGGAATTAGGGAATGGGAGGCTGGGTTATTGGGGAGGAAGCTCTAGGCAGTGTGAGGACTGAGAGCCTGAGAAGGGGGGGAGGGTGTTTGGAAAGGGAAATTACTTCATAAACAGGTTAATAGACTGAATTAGTTGATTCTGCTTTGCTTAAGAGATCTAATTGTGATTCTACAATATTAGCTTCATTTTGTTGACATGCACAGATGTGGACTATTCCTTCAAAAATACTTTTTACATGTTAAATATATAGATAACAAGTGATCATTGTTTTTAAAGATAAGATCAATGAAGCAGGTAAACAGAGAAAGCCTCCAAATTTACTGAAATCCTATTACCTAGGGACATCATTTTGATGTCTATATGAGGGAGCTTCGGAAAGTTCATGAAAAAATTGCTTTCTCTCTTAATTCCAATTCTCCGCAAACTTTTTGAAGACCCTTTGTATTAGTATATCGTCTCTTTCTGATACAAACACATGCATGTACATTTAACTTTGAAAAACACGTTCACTGTTTGGCACCTGACTGCTTTTTGTTCTCACAGACCGTCTAATAAATACCCTTTGTCAGACTAGGTAGGTAATCGCCATCATTTTTCATCGTTCTAGTAATCCATTGTAGGACTGTATAATATTGAATATGCTGCTATTGGCTTTTTGAATGCTTTATCTATTTTTTATTGTAAATAAGACTATAAAGAGCAATGTATGTATAACTGCCTATTTATCCGACTATTTCCTTAAAATAGATTTCTAGGTGTTTTCCAAGCCACGAGTGAACTTATGTTTTAATTTCCTTTTGGGATCATCAGTTAGTCTTTAACCAGGAAGCCATTTGTGTGTTGGGTTTTGAGGGCATGTTGAAGTATATTCGATGAACTGTGTACATTCAGTGCGAAAGGCATATGCTGTGTGTGAGTTGACCATTTAACATTGCTTGGATGGACTTGTTCCCGGAAAGGAAGCCAGAAACAGCAGTCTGCAAATCCTCATGGTCTTCTCCCAAAAGGCTTGTGCATTCACAATTTGGCTGTGGAAATGAGATCATTATAAAAATCGTTGAAGCTCGTAAGTTATTAATACCTTCAGAATGCATGGACATGCTTAACGCCATTTTTCTTGGATTACTTTTTTTCCAGGTGATTCATGGCAGGGGACGTGGAAGGGTTCTGTTCCTCCATCCATGACACCAGTGTCTCTGCTGGGTTCAGAGCACTGTATGAGGAGGGCTTGCTTCTTGATGTCACGCTGGTCATCGAAGATCATCAGTTCCAGGCCCATAAAGCACTCCTGGCCACCCAGAGCGATTACTTCAGGATCATGTTTACTGCCGATATGAGGGAACGAGATCAGGACAAAATTCACTTAAAAGGTCTAACAGCCACTGGTTTCAGCCACGTCCTGCAATTTATGTACTATGGAACTATAGAATTGAGTATGAATACTGTTCATGAGATCCTCCAGGCTGCCATGTATGTGCAACTTATAGAAGTGGTGAAGTTCTGCTGCTCTTTCTTACTAGCGAAAATCTGCTTAGAAAATTGTGCCGAAATTATGAGACTCTTAGATGATTTCGGTGTAAACATCGAGGGAGTCAGGGAGAAGCTGGATGCCTTCCTTCTAGACAACTTTGTGCCACTCATGTCTAGGCCCGACTTCCTGTCTTACTTAAGCTTTGAGAAGCTCATGGCATACCTGGATAATGATCACCTGAGCAGGTTCCCCGAGATAGAGCTCTACGAGGCTGTGCAGTCTTGGCTGCGACATGATAGAAGACGCTGGAGACATACCGATACCATCATTCAGAACATCAGGTTTTGTTTGATGACCCCATCCAGTGTTTTTGAGAAGGTTAGTGCATGTGAAAGTAATAGATAGGACTTATTGTTCAGTTAGGACAGAATGTCTTTATGGATATGATACCCAGACTGGTCAAAAGCCATACAGGGAATAAATAGTTTATGCATGATAAGCTTACTTTGTTGTACCGTGTGCAATGTAGGGGTGTTCATGCATATTTTGTGGGTAAAAGCTGGACCAGGTAGGTAGTAGAACAGTTTGATTTTAATGTACTTTGTAAAAGTTGAAGAATAATCTGAAGTATTAAAAGTTGCTTCAGCTTTGCTGTCTTTTCACAGAGTAATTACTGTATATACTCGAGTATAAGCTGGCCCGAATATTAGGCGAGGCACCTCATTTTACCTCAAAAAAATGCATAAAAATGTGCTGAACACTGGATGAATGTATGGATTGTGATAAGAGATGTAAGATCCCCCAATACAAGTATTTAATTTAAAAAAAACAATTCATGTGCCATTTGAAGCACTATAGTTTTGTCTAAAGGGAAAAAAATGTGCTGAAAAACTCGGCTTATACACGAGTATATACGGTAAGTCTGAACTGGGTCAGGCCAGCTCGCTGCTTAAAAATTAATTCAAATAATACATGCTGCAATTGGAGTTGAGAAGGAGTTTCATCGTTCTGAATGACGTATTAATAGTGTCTTGTTCCTCTGAAATCTAGTAAGGAGACATAAAATGGCTCTTGAGAACCAATGGGCACCAGTGGTGGTTTTCTTTCCCCTCTCACATAGTCTTGCCCCCCATCCTCCTACCATTTCACTGCAAATACGAACTCAGCACGGAAAAGTTCTCTCTGTCTGAAACCTGCACTTTGACCTTTCTAACAAATGGGCTGTAACCCTTCTATCTACATGGATGAGACATCCTTGGGCACATTCGACCATCCTCATAGTTTTGCTCTCTTCGAAATGGTCTTCCTTTAAAGTGGCCTGGGCCCTTTTTTTTCTCTTTTGCATCTAAGTCATTTCATTTTTATATCACCGTCTCACTTGTGATCTTTTCTTGCCCAAAGGAGAGAAAGCAGTTTCAGTAATTGCTGGACTTAATTGGTTTTTAATCACATAGTTACCTCTGGGGCTCTGTTTACTTCTTGCATCTTCTTTCTCGAAAGCACGCTTTTGGTGACAACCCTTCATGTGAAACAAGCCGTCTGCTTTAGCCACCAGATCTCATGGTAGCAAAAGAGCGATCTGCAAAGGCGAGTAGTTAAGACCTCTTGAAAAACCAATCTGTGCCTTTGAATAACCCTCAGCAGCTTTGCAGGTTTGGTTTGGTTTCCCTTGGTTTGGTTTGGTTTGCTTCCCCTCTGAAATCCTGCAAAATGTCCTGAACTTGCTTTTAATCGAGAGCTCAATTTCATGGGATTTTTATCTTTATTCTCTTAAAGAATACTTAACTAATAATTACTGTTCAGTACTAATCACCCCCACATCAACTATGTAAATCACTTGTATCTGTGTTTTGATCTGCACCCCCCCATTGTTTGTATTGCTCCCTTTCCCTGGGGAAACCTGTTTTATCTTTATACATTAAATGCTTGTGCTCTCCATTACTAAAGCAAATGAAACCTCTGCATCATCAGTCTGGATGAAGTACTTGTGGCCTGGAAAATAACATTTCCCCTCTTAAGGGGCAGTACGCTGGGTCATTGATAGCAGCAAGTGATTTGTAAGTGCTATTCTGTGGAGACCCTGTATAGGCTCATTATTAGATAATGATAGTGACAGTGGCTGGAAGCTAATACTCTTGAGCAATTTTGTAAATCGTACCTTTTGCATATACATCATCAGAGGGGATTGGTCTCCCATGGCTAGGTATTGTGTGGGAGTCTCATGAAAATAAAAATGCTACCAAGCCTTCCTTCTTAAGTTAATTCCGTAGGAAAACTCAATAAGAGCCTGGCCATTGGAAACAATTTTCAAGTTGTTCGTTAATATAATGTAAAACGTTTAGGACTGTGATTAGAAAAATGGAAGGCAGTGAGTGAGTTTCATGCTTATCAAAGGGGGATCCCTGCCTTTATAACTTTTTTGTCTAAATGTTGAGACACACTAAATCAGGCAGATTTGAGACTTCACTTTTGTGGGGTGGGGTGGGGGGCCAGAATGTTCACGGGGAAAATTCCATTCTCTTCCGATGTCATTTTCCCAGGCATTTTTGGAAGACCCCCTTGTACATTATCTTTACACTATCAAAACTTTCTAGAGAATCTAGATGCTTTCACAGGAGATTGTTTTGAGCTCCTTGAAAATAGGGCCCCTTTCCCCCATCCCACAGGTCTCAAAACAAGGACTTGTTAGCATTCATTGCATAGGCACAGTGCCAGAGAGGGACCAGAAGTACAGACAGCTACAGCAGTGCTGGCCTTGCTTCAGAGAATCAACGTCAGTTTACTTTCTGGGTTATTGAAATCTTCTTTTACATTTTTAGCTTTAAAATTTCTTTTATGAAATATTGTAAGTATATAAGAAAGGCTGAAAGAATAGCAGACTGACCCATAAATCTTCTATGTGGGTTAATAACTATTAACATTTGGCCATATTTCTTTGAGTTAGCGAACAGGGTGGTTATACCTAGGTGTATCAATTTTAAAAATTTAAATCAACTATACTCTGTCTGGGATCATCACCGAAGAGACCAGGCCTAAACTCGCTCACTGAGTTCCTATCTATAGAAAACGGGGCCCAGAAAAGTGGAAGATCGTAGTCCAGAGCCAGTGGCACCGTCCAGACTGGAACTCAGGTCACCTTGCTTTCTCTTGTCTCCGCTAGAGTGGGGAGAAGGCCCCCTGAGGTGCATGCAGGAAGCAGGCAGCCTGTGCCATTGGGGAGTTGGTAAAGAATTATGACAATTCTCACCTGTTGGTATGAAGGGAGCCCTATAGCCTGAGAAATGGAACCGTGTATTTTAAAAAAAATCTATGGAGAGCTTTGGAAGATTGTAAAGTGTGAGTCTAAGGTATTCACTGTATAATCCAAGATACCCCAAAATATGTTTCAGGATCTTGTCTTTTGACATGGTTTATAAAAACTTTCTTTCAATCCTTTTGTTGACAGTAGATTCCCAGGTTTACATCTAGACCACAGTGTCGGTTTTGACTTACACAGATGTCTCTGGCAGGTATTTTTAAGTGAGCTGATGGCCTTTGCATCTGTAAGCAGAAGTAAGGCCTGGCATTTGTCATTCTGAATCTCAGTGAAGTGTGAAGATCTAAATAGTTCACACTTTGCTCACTGGTCGGCTAGCTTTAAAGACAATTACTGCTTTATTAAAAAACGTTTTATGAAGTAAATGTATATTTGGCAAAGTGTATATTATACTTGAATTTTTTGGTATGGAAAAGATCTTTTTTAGCAAAATTGTTCAATTCATTAAAATACGCACATGTTGATTCTTTTAGTACAGCGACATGTTAATATTTTTTAACCCAGGGCATCTTCCGTATCATAAATATGCATAAGGTAAGTCTTAGCATATCAGTGATTCATTTGGAAATTATATTCTGGAAACGTTATCTTCAAATCATAAAAATCTTTTGAAGCCTATACATATTAAAAAAAACACTCAATGAGCTTTATGGTTAAGATTTGATAGTTGAGTTTTTCCATTGGCTATTTAAGGATGCAGATGATCTAGGTATGTTCTGCTTTAAGTAGACTCATCATGCTTATTTATTGCCTAATCTGCTAACTCCAGTGCGCTGCTGGGGGGGGGGCCTCCCCCATTTAAATGTTCTGAGCCTTGTCGTCTTAGTAGTGGGTTCCAATATGGGCTGCTAACCCACAAGGTCAGCAGTTTGAGCACACCAGCCACTCCGAGGGGGAAAGATGAGGCTTTCTTGCTCCCATAGAGTTGACAACTTTGGAAACCCACAATGGCAGTTCTACTCTGTCCTGTAGGGTTTCTGTGCCATGGAATTTACTTAATAGTTGTGAGCTTTTTGTTTTATTGAGTTCATTCCAACTCATAGTGACACGCTAAACCCAAATTTTTTTGGTGGGGGGAGGTGAAAGGACAGAGATTACCAAGTTAGGAAATAGTTCAGCAAGTTAAAAGACATTGCTCACTGAGTGACTTTTCCTGTGTAGGTCTCCCATTAGCCTCCCCTCTTCCCAGCCCCATCCATGGACCTGGGTGACTGTAATTAACACATGCATAGCTCTTTCAAAATCACCCAAGGTGTTTTTCTGCTCAGATGTGTTTGCCTTTGACTTATGGATGTAGAATGCTCTTATTTTCTGCCTTTGACTTGCATTCACCCCAGGTTCCTGAAGAGTACCAGTAATCTTGGGTGTTGACTGCTGCTCCATCCCCTGGGTAAGATACTATCATAGAGGATGTATTGAATAGATGAGAATCCATTGAAAACAAGGAGTTTAAAAATCCAATCCTACTTGCCGTGTGCACTGCCTTTCCTGTGAAAAAGAAAGATGAAAATAATAAGTGTAGGAGAATTGGGAAATAGTTTAACTATGGATTAAAAGGAAAGGAAGTCGCAGAAAGGAGACTGACTGCTATGCTGACACACTAGAGAGCACCTCAGTCCATTGGAAAAGTGGGGAGGGAACCAGATGACAGAGCAGAAGGTAGGAAAGTTCCAAGAGGTCCAGAAGTGGAGGGCAAGTCAGCAGGAGGAAAGGAACAAGAGAAAATAACTGAGATTTTTAGGCTTTTCATTTGCCCAACTAAAATTTATTGTATCCTGTGATACACTTACGCTATAGGTTATTGCTCAAAAGAACATTCAAAGTGATTAAACCTTCTATTGGACCTCCCTTTGGCTCTCCCATTTAAAAAAATTAAGATATTTACAGTTGAGATGATTTCCAGCACTAGGGGAAAATCCTCTCCAGAAATTGTGAATTCTGTAACCTACTCAAAGTTTGCTCTCAACTGTCTCATAGTGACCCTATAGGGCGGAGTGGAACTCCTGTGCGTGTCTGAGACTAAAACTTTATGAGAGTAGAAAGCCTCATCTTTTCCCCACAGAGCAGATGGTGGTTTCAAACTGCTGACCTAGAAGTTAGCAGCTCAGTGTGTAACCCATTACCCTACTAGGGCCTCAGAATAGATGTTCATGAATCTTTTTGAAAATCAAGCCCCCTTTTTTAAAGTCTCCACTCTCAATGTATAATAGTACTCTATTACTATTGCATTGAAATTAAGAGGAAATTCAATTTTCAAACTGGTTTTTGAAGGGAATTATTTTTTCTTTTATAGAAAAGTCGAAGGGATAAAGGGAATAATCAAATTATGCTGAACCTCATTAGCGTGTTGTCCTGAGGGGCCTCCTACCTTGGTTACTTTACTTTTGAAGTTCAGTCCCATACTTTAGCCTCTTTACCTTCTTGAAGAAGAGAGGATAGGTAAATCCTTATTAAAATTTATCTGTACCATTTAGTATTTGACTGATTTTAGCATCAACGGGTTTTTCAAAGCCTTATCCCTGGTCAGTAACTCAGTTTTTCAGGACAAAGGGATTAATTAAAGGCATTTTGTACCCAGCTTTTTTTTTAGGGTGGTGGTGATTTTTCTTTTCCACATTAATCAGTGCAAGTTTTAGTTCATCACTTTCTTTTACAAATCAAGACATCTCATACCAGGGTAGCTGCTTTGACAGTGCAACGCATAATAATAAAGACTGTGCTACATTTTACTGACCGCTGAAATCTCAACTAGAACTCTGGTTTGCAGAGATCATTCGTTTTAGAACCAGCATTTAAGTTAAGACATACGGCACGAAATGCTCTTTATTTTCTGGAGGGTTCTTTTTGAGAAGATTAGATCATGGTGGAGAAGGATTGATGAGCTGATAACCAAGACCCAGCCTCTCCCACATGATGCCTTACACTGTGTCCTGTGAATTTGATTTGCTGTTTGTGGACAGAAGGCGGCTAGAAAGGGGTCTGCTCATAGAACTCCTTTGCTAAAATAGGGGAAATGATCCCAACGGGAGGCTTGTCTAAGGTTGGTCACACAGTTGACTTGGGGTTAGTATCAGACCCAAGACTTGGGGAGAATGTTACCCACATCCCTGCTGGATTGGTGAGCTAATAAAAAACATTTTCTTCAGTTTAATAAAAGCAAGCAGATAGGGTGATTACAAAATCATTTCAAAAACTGACAATTTCCCATATGAAAGCCTAATATAATTTTAGATTGCAAAGTTGGTGTTAGTGGATTGTTTTAAATTCCAGATATTTAGCCAAGTAGAGGCATTTTCTGAAAATACCAATTTTAATCTCATGACATTACTTGAGTTTTCTCAAAATTTCGTGTAATAAGTACATGTTAACTTTTAAAAACTTAATAGATGGAATACTTGCATAGCTCTTAATACCTAGCTATTATTTCTTTGACGTTTTATTTACTGAAACCTCATTTTAAATGAATCATCTTTCAATTTTTCTCCCTTTAAACTACATGCACGTGCATGTCACATTAAACTAAGAGAAGATTTAGAGAAGGAAATGACCAATTTAAATGTTCTTACCACTGTTTTTAAGAGGTGATGCCTCTACTTAGTGGCATTTGCATTCAGAATGAGGGCAGAATGCTTTTCACAACCTTTTTTCCCAAATGTCAAAGCAAGAAAAGCAGTAGTAAATATATTATTTTCCAAGTTTTAATACAAGACAGGGGTTTTTAATTCCCCGAAAGGGTAAGAAAAGTAATTCTGAACACGAAAGAAGTGTTATTCTTTAGTTAAGCTGTTAGATTCTATTCACATGGACAGTTTTAGGCCCACTCAGTGTTTGAAAGCAGAGTTCCCATCTCCTTATCCAGGATTCTTAGAGAGGCATCAATCCTCATTCCTAAAATGAATGAAGCAACTACTCATGTCCCCTGGTGCTGTGTAGTCTTAGAGGTGACGCAGCAGTAAGTAGCCCTGGAAAGAGGACAAACTTGATGTAGACTGTAAAGCCTTGGCAGAGAGAAATAGGAGCTACATTTCTTTGGTTAGGAGAGCTTATTTAAAAGAATCAGCTGTCTCAAAAGGCACAACCTCTGTTACGGGACTTCAGGAGGGTGGAAGACCTTGTTTTGGCCAACCCGGCGTATTCCTCCGAATGTTGCTGGCAAGCTCTAGAACTCCTGAGAAGCGGTTACCTGCCTGGAGGACTTCCAATGGCAGAATGCTCACCGCCTTTTTACTGATTACAAAAGAACCGTGATCCCTGACATCAAAGCCCCAGACTATGTAGAGCCTGAAAAAGGGAAAGTCCCCCCCAAAGCTCACTGATAACTAACTGTATACGGTACATCTGTACGGACGTCCGCCCCTGCATCGACTGCCGAGGGAAACGCTTTATTTTATGAGAATATCATTTATACTGTTCTGTGCAGTTTTTTCTCATTTAAGATTTTGAACATCTGTGTTAGTGCATATGGATAAGACCTCATTTTAATGACTCCATATGGTATCTCCCCGAGTTTATCTAACCAATGTTCTATTGATAGGTATTTGAGTTGCCCCCGGTTTTTATGCAATTCCAAAAAATGATGCAGTGAACATCCATTATCTTGACAGTCCTAATTGCGATACTCTTCTTAGATTGGCCTTGAATAATCTTTCTCACTGCCCTGGATTGGCCTGCGAAACCGTTTGCCATCTTGCTATTGGGTTGAGCCTTTTTTTTTTTTTCCCCCATTTGAGCTGAGGTCCCATTACCTGGCTTTTGGGACTTAATACTGAGCGCCTGGCTTAGTTGTGTTTTCATCTGGACAGAGAGAAACAGCCTGCTCCTCTAACCCAGCTCACATTTGTATTAACTTTGAAGGCTGTCGTATCACAATGTTCCTTCCTGTTGAGGATATAATCCTTTACAGCTGTACATTCGGTGTTCCGGGATTCCTTGAGCATCTGACAAAGCTGTGTACTCCCCACCACGCCATTTCCCACACCCCTAAATGCAGCCACATGGAATTGGTGATTTCAAGTGGCTCCCAGGTCCCCTATGGTCAACCTCTGTTGATGGCTTCGCTGCACTCAGAGACTCTGCTGGTGCTGTTAACACTGTTCAAAACTAAACCAGAAATGGGGCCTTTTGGCATTACATGTGAACCCATGCTGCCTCCTAGTGTTTAGCACTTACTTGTCTTAAAGCGCTCACTGTCATTTATTTTTACCAAACCATGACGAAGGGTAAGTGAACGAGTTTGTAGTTCAGAAGTCTGGGGCGTCTGGCCCTGTCCCATTCTTGCTGTTTGTCACAAGATTGCAGAAAGCAATTAAGCAGGCTTATCTGCCAAGCCTTTGAGTATCCCAGGACGTGACTGTGAGATTGAATGACTTGAACTGGGTTAGAATAGCTAGAGGGGCCTCTTGGCAGCCATCTTGGATTTAAGTTTCTTCCTAATTGTTGTATTTGATCTTCTAGTTGGCAAGAAGAAAAGATTTTGCACTGAGGACAGAAATAAAATAGGAGTCAGTCTGTTTCTCTTTACCATGTGCTACTATTGTCTAGGAAGGTCCTCACCACCATCCAGGGTAGGGCAAGGGGTAGGGCCCTTCCCCTTTTCTTCTGCTGCTTTTCCCCCTTTAACCTAGAAAGTGCCACGTCTTCACAGGCTTGCACCTGGAAATCCCTGTTCGCCCTGAGCCTCGAAGCCGTGTGCGCTGTGTTCTAATAGCTCTGTCTCACTCTGGGCAATACTTGTTTTATGCTCCCTGGTTGGCCATCTGTTGTGTTGTTTTTAACATATGAGTTCCAGAAAGCTTTCTGTGCAGCCATCAGATTTTTGAGATACTTGTCTCCCCTCATCGGGCCTTTGGCAATTCTGCAGCCTGTATAGTAGTATGCTTCTGCGAGCCTCCAGGCCTCCTTGTTACTCATATTGGAATTTATCCTAATCTTCCTTTGAAAAACTCAAAATCTTCCCAACCATAATGTGCCGCATCCCCCTTCCATGATTTCCAAATTACATGGCTGCTTTCTTTACCCGCCTCCTCGCAAACATTAGACACATTGATGTTAGGGTGATGCTTGCATAGATGTCCCCCAGTCAGTAAAAATAGTTAATAACAGCGATGGTCCCACGCTTCTCCCCCCTCCCCCCCCACGTGACACAGGCCCTCCTCCCCAAGATAATCTTGAGTCCTCCCAGAAGGTTGTGTGGTGTAGGTGCCTTTCCTGTCCCAGTAAGAACGAAGGGACTTCAGAAAGTTCACGAAAAATATCCGCTCCCTTTTTAATTTCATCTTGCCCTGAACTTTCTGAAGTCCCTTCTCCCAGGTGAGGAGACAGACCTAAGATCGCCTTGTGGCTTGTGAGCAGCAGGCAGTTACTTCCTAAAGCAGAGTCTTAATCACCGGGTCAGGCTGCTTGCCGTGGTGTGTAATTATGAGACTGGACAAGCTGTGATTCCTTACAAACCTGGGTTTCTCTCAGATGACTGGCTGTGCACAGTAGGCACTGAAATATTTAATTTGATGCTTCCACTTCTCATTGATCACTAGGCTGTTGCTGCTTATCTCCTACAAGTCTCAGAGAGCAGAACAGGACTGCGCACTAGGCAGCCATGGGGACACTGTTGGGAGATGAAAAGATGCTCATTTTCACTCAACTAGATTTGGTTTCAAGAGATTATTGTTTTTTTTTAATGGCAAGAACTCTTGTTTTCTTTTTATAAATACAATGCTCGGAAGATAGAGTAAAAATGTTGATCCAATTCCAGGGATCAGCCCTAGTAACGCAAGCATATGCAAACTATGATTAGGGCGATCCCAGACAAATGTTGCTTTTCTGTTGTTGTGAGCTCCTGTCTTTTATTGACCACATACACAGTGGTCTTCTGCCTTGTTGCAAAGGTCAGACAACCATTGCCACAGCGATGTCTAGCTCCCGTGGTGTGGCCATT
>NW_022103951.1:3385989-3396340 GCF_000313985.2 Echinops telfairi
ATGGGTCAGCAAGGGACGTCGTGTCTCATAGTGGAATCAGCCATATGGTCCACTCTGTGCATTGGGTATTCTGAGCAGGGTTATCGTCCTCCAGGCTTGGTGGGCCAAAATGTGCTCCGCTCTCTTCCTCCCAATTCATTTGCTCCCTTGTGCTCTGATCAGACATGTCCTTGAAGGACATTCTTGCTGAAAATGCCGAATTGTGCCATTCTCGTCCATCTTAAAAAGAGTATTCTGGAACAACCAGTGTCCCTTTCTAATATCTATCTTTCCTGGAACTAGTGTAAGGCTCCGTTCTCCGCACCATGAAGTTTCACCACAAGATGAAGAGTTGGTTTTCTAAAAACAGATACTGTCAGCATTTGTTCCATCTTAACAAGTATTTAGCAATACGATCCTTAACGGCTGTTTAGTATTCCATTGTTTCTCACAAAAGATGGACGCTCAAAAGTAAAGAAGTAAACATCACACAGGAAAAGTCCCCAGGTCTTCATCGGGTTTTCACTTTATTTCCCCCCACCCCCCACTTTATTCTTAAATCCTTCTCTTGGTTGAAATGACTTGTCTCCATGAGCCATTATTTGCTAGGATGTCTTCCCCAGCTGTCGTTTTGTTGGATTACCCAATGGTTGTGTGCCATCTGGGTGATTCATTTGACTGATGGAACAGCTATCCCAGCTCTGCTTTGAGAGGAGGCACTAGGCTCATTCACCAGGCACGCTGAGTTTCTCAGTGTGGTGTGGAAAGATTTTTCTGAAGTATGGAGGCTGTAGTGTAACCTACTAGAAATTTCATGAAGTTTGGAGTAAACACGTCCTGATTCAAGATTCAGCTCCCGACTCTCAGTGGTTTCAAAAGCCAAATTTTGTGGGGATTTCTGTTTTGAAAACCTTCTGGGACTTAGAGGAGTAGTCTATTAAAGAGAGCGATACAAAGGAGGAAAGAAAGCTCATAATTGTATGTGCCTGGCCTTGCCTCTCTCCCAAGCTGTCCTCCCAGATTTTCAACAGGCTCCGTCCTAGAGGTTTCCACCTTACCATCCCACCGACAACTCCCATCCACTGACATTGAGAACTTCCTCCCAAAATGATCATCTTCTTGGTAACACCACTCTCCCCCTGTCTGCCGCCAGAGGCTAAATCCTGAAATCCCCTTCGAGTCCTCGCTTTTTCACCCTATCCCTACTTCATATCATCCCAGAGTTCTGTGGCGCACTCTTTCTGGGTTTCTGGGTCCAAATGGAAGGCCATCTTATCTTAGCTTTGCCAGAGTATGATATTATCCAGTCCTTCTTTGTATGGTCGCCTACTTCCTGTTGGGGGCTGTTCAGTTTCTTGCCTAATTGTCTATCTGCTGGATTTGCTGACTTAGTGGTAAACTCACATTTGCTTTCAGTTCACCAAATAGGTTGCAAATTCTGTGAGGGAATGGGCCACTTCTCATGCTTGTTTTATGTCTCCTTACAACACTTAAGATCATGTTCGAACAGGCTTTGGAAGCTCTTCGATTTCCACTGTTGCCCATTCCACATTTTTCATGTGTACCTTTCCATATAGAGATACCAGGGACACCGATTGTGTCGTGTAACCACCACACTTCATAAGCTCTTGGTAATCGAATCATCATGATTTGGTAGTTCTGGCTGCAAAAGGAAAATGGGGAAAATTTAACCTACACTTGTCAAACTGAATTACCGTACATACGCTTGTATAAGCCAAGTTTTTCAGCACTTTTTTAATGCAGTTTTTGTGGTGAAATTAGGTGCCTCGGCTGATATTTGGGTTGGCTTATACTTGAGTATATACAGTATTATTGTTGGACTGGATGTCAGACCAAGTGTCTGTCAAAAACTTATAGGGGATATTATACATACTTAAATTTCCACTAAGCTTCCTCTCAATTACTCGGTCGTGGTCATTTTTGTAGTGTTACTTGTGTTACGAAAACTGTGGACCTGGTTTCCTCTGCTGTAGCCCTGCTCCTCACCTATACTAGGTGCTGAATTCATTTCGGTAGATGAATTTTCTTTTCTTTTAAAAAAAATCATTTTATTGGGGGCTCTTCCAGCTCTCATCACAATCCATCCATCCATCCACTGTCGTAAGCACATTTGTACATATGTTGCCATTCTCATTTCCAAAGCATTTCGTACTTGAGTCCTTGGTGTCAGCTCATTCTTTCGGTAGATGAACTTTCTTATGCCTAGAAGTACTGTTTGTATCTAAAAAATAACTTCTTTGCTTCGAAAAGATAAAGAGCACACCTCAATTATTACAAATATCAAGCCTTTGTTAATTTTTTAAAATATGTCATCTTAACAGGATATGCTGTTTTAGTAAAGTGTCTGAAATAATACACTGAGTCAGCTTAGTTAGCTATGATATTTTGTTTACCCTTTATGCTATTTCTTTTGGTTAAATTCTCTTACTTGTATTCTTAGGTTAAAACATCAGAATTTTATAGATACTCCCGACAGCTGCGGTATGAAGTCGACCAAGCATTGAATTACTTTCAGAACGTTCACCAACAGCCTCTGATCGAAACAAAATCCAGTCGCATACGTTCTGCCAAACCCCAAACTACAGTATTCCGAGGAATGATTGGACACAGCATGGTGAACAGCAAAATACTACTCTTAAAGAAGCCAAGAGTCTGGTGGGAGCTGGAAGGCCCACAAGTACCCCTGCGACCGGACTGCCTTGCCATTGTCAACAACTTTGTGTTCTTGCTAGGCGGGGAAGAGCTGGGGCCTGACGGCGAATTCCACGCTTCTTCAAAAGTGTTCAGATATGACCCCAGGCAGAATTGTTGGCTCCGCATGGCAGACATGTCTGTCCCACGTTCAGAATTTGCAGTTGGCGTGATTGGAAAATTCATCTACGCAGTAGCCGGAAGAACCAGGGATGAAACCTTCTATTCAACTGAGAGATACGACATCACCAATGATAAGTGGGAATTTGTCGACCCGTATCCAGTCAACAAGTACGGCCACGAAGGGACTGTGCTCAATAACCAGCTGTTCATCACCGGTGGGATCACATCATCTTCCACCTCGAAACAAGTGTGCGTGTTTGACCCGAGCAAAGAAGGGACCATCGAGCAACGCACCAGAAGAACTCAAGTGGTTACCAACTGCTGGGAGAACAAGAGCAAGATGAATTACGCGAGATGCTTTCACAAGATGATCTCTTACAACGGCAAGCTTTATGTCTTTGGTGGTGTATGTGTGATCTTGAGGGCCTCTTTTGAATCTCAGGGATGCCCTTCTACAGAAGTCTACAACCCAGAGACTGATCAGTGGACCATCTTAGCCTCCATGCCGATCGGGAGAAGTGGTCACGGTGTCACTGTGCTGGACAAACAAATAATGGTTCTTGGCGGCCTTTGCTATAATGGTCATTACAGCGATTCCATTCTCACTTTCGATCCCGACGAAAATAAATGGAAGGAAGATGAGTACCCTCGAATGCCCTGCAAGCTGGACGGTTTACAAGTGTGCAACCTGCATTTCCCTGAATACATACTGGACGAGGTTAGACGTTGCAACTGATGACATCTGCGGCCTCCCCGAGAAGATGACAAACAAAGCATTTATTTGTGATACGTAACTACAACAACAACACAAACATAAAAACCTCACCAGTTTTACTATCGAAGCCATTGGTCGAATATCGTAAGAAGTTTTTATTTTGTGCTAGCATCCTTTCTTTTTAGTGGCCTCAAATTCATGCAATAAGTTACTTCTAAGCGCTAGCTCTTGAAACTACTTCTTGAAGCAGTTGAATAGGTTGATCCACTTACCGGGAAAGTTGAGCTGTATGCTTTAAGATTTCAGCGCAGGTAGGATTCATGAGTCTTCTGAGAGACAGAGCAAGAGGGACCTGATAAGTGTCACTGGATGTGATTTCAGTTTCTATCTGTCTGAAATCTTTTTGAACATCTACTTCAGTGTATTTCAGTCTGTTAAACTTTTTTGTTTTGTTACCTAAAAGTTTAAAACTCGACCTTTTTGCATGGCTTTTTTTGCTGAAAACGCAAAATTATAAATTTTCTACGAAGTTAACTTTTTATAATCAAAACACTATTTCTAAGCTGCCTTCTCTTAATCAGCATTGTGTTAGTGAACGCATATCCATCCTTGCATTCATCCTATAAATATATAAGGCACATCCCATTTTATGTATGGTTAGGATTCTATATTTTTAAGCTAGTGCATTCGCGCACACAGTTCGCCATACTTGTTGAATTTTTGATGTAACATCTTTTCATGTTTTAATATTTTTAGAAAGTTACAATAACTGGAGTCCTCATTTCGTATCCAAGTAGCCTATCTTCTTCAGTCCGTACTGACGCAGTCATATTTGAACCCTTTATATTCTGACACATGTATGGACTTATGAAAACACTTTATATTTTATTTTCACACATAAGCATTAGTGTTCTTTATTGTGTATTGTCTTTGCCTTTTAAAAATGTTGTTCTTTGCAGATTGTTTAATGTTGCCCTATTTTTAGAGAGAATCGGAGTGGTATGTAACAAGAGTTCTGACCCTGCAGTGTGCAAGCACTTTTAAAGAGAATTTAGGTATCTCAAATGCCTAAAGGACCCCTAAATGTAAGTGCAACTCCCATTCTACATGTTAAATGAGGCTGCTGCATCTGTTACTGACTGGAAGGTAGCAACCATAAAAATATTTGCGCTCAGTTGTCACATAGAAGGAAGTAATAGAATTATAATCTTACTGGGTATATTTACTTGCTTGTTTAATACCAAACAGCAGCAGTGGAGATGTGAGCGCTCAGCTTTTGTTTTTTTTAATGAAAGCTACTAGCAAGGATAGTAACCCCAAGTTGAGAATGGATCAAAAAGAATGGTTGAAAAGCAGTTCGAGTGTTTTAGGATTAGCTGCACCTTTCCACTCTTTAAATGCAAAGGGGAAAAACTATATATATGGTTGATTAAATTAAGAAAGAATACCCAGGGAGTGGATCATTCGAATTGATACCTTTTTCTTAAGAATAGAGTCTATCTGATACAGACTAGACCTACACTGGCAACCCTTGCCAAACCTTTGGATATTGGTGCAATATTGTAATGCCTTCTATATGGCTGTTGTATAAATCTTCTAATCTTTTTTTCTTTGTTTGGTTTGGCTTGGTTTTGCTGCTGCCATCACTGAACATAAGAAATGGAAATGTGAAGACTTTTGATTTTGAATTCAGTTAAACACACTAGAAAACCAGATTTCGAAACTCCAGAATAGGAGGCGTTTGAGTTTAAGAAATCAGGTACACACGTTTATTTTGAGGAGAGATTAAAAAAAAAATAGCAAAAAAAACAGGAAAAAAAGCATTTTTTTTTTTTAGAAATCAAGTTGCTGTTCTTTTGTATAAGCAACTTAAAGCGTTGTTTAATGGTTCTCTTAATTTCTAAAGACAAAATGTGTTAGGTTTGCTGTGGTTCATACAAGTTTGAAAACTAGGAATTAGGTTAAGAGTTTTGTTTCTCCTAGTTGGTTTGGGTTCTTGTATGTATGCCATCTTACTTTCAGGAAAAGAACATCTTCATGATTTTCCTTTTAGTAGATGTCTTTTGCCCGAAAAGAGGGGAAAGAGCTGTCAGGCAGGGTACGCATATCCGAGGCTTGGCCGTTTGGGTGGGGGTTCTCTTTACTGCTTAACTCTGGCTTCATAGCCCTCATTAGGCAGATCTGGGCAAAGAGTTGGATATGCTTGGAGTTCCATTTTAAAGACCCAAGAACAAGGTCAATATTTTTGGTAAATGTTTGTGAAATCTTAACTTGAACTAACTTCTGGGTTCAGCTTCACGTACAGTCTTGTCTGACCTGATGTTAGCTGTAATCAGTTTTTGAGCTTTAAGCATAGTTGCTCTTTGCTTGGGTCCCGAATGTATGAGTAAATGCTTCTTGTTTATACGTAGCTCTAATCTAGGTTATTTGAAATCCACGAGTAACTTACATTCCCCTTTACAAATATGGTTTAACTGTTGAAAGAGATTTATTTTTGTTATACTAAACTATGGGAAAAATTTTTTTTCATAGCTTTTTTTTCCAAGTGGATTTGTGTGTGTATGTGTGTATGTGCGCGCTTTATTGGGAACCATTTATTGTTTATATACTTTGTGCTCAAAGTAGTTGTTTTTATGCAATTTTGGTAGGAGATTTGAAACTATACAGTGTAACTGTTGTGATCTTTGTATCTGCTCATTTTCACTTTACGTGTTAAATGTCAGGCTTTACAAAAAAAAAAAAGAGCTGATTGCCATAATTACATCTAAATTGGAAACGTTTATTCTCTTTCCTTCCACCTCTTTAATCTTTCAAGTTTTCCGTGCACTACATACAACCTTTTCACAAAATGCAAGATTCTCACATGGTAGGTTTTGTATTGGGAGAAATACTACCGGTTTTATAAAAAAAGGAAAGCTTAATTTGTAGAAGTATCCGCTTTTCTTGAGACAGCAGCTCTCTGTGTTCCCGTCCCTCGGCTTTCTGCGGGCGTCGTAGTAATAATTCGTGAAATGTTGACTGAGCCCTCCACTCACCCTGTCGGGAGCAGCACTTCTGGACACCTCATCCCAGGAGGCCTGGGTGAGTCACCCGCCGAGGACATGCGTGTGAGGAGAAGTCGCCCAAATGGAGTCACCCGCCGAGGACATGCGTGTGAGGAGAAGTCGCCCAAATGGAGAAACCTGTCTGTAAATTACAACAAAAGGAAGCTTTAAAATTTCTGACAACAAATGATTTGAACTGTATAATTGGAACCTGTTAAACATTCGGTGGGTTAATTTTGTATATTGTATGTGTGGTGGTAGGTCATAACATTTCAGTTGGTTAATAGAAATTGTTATTTCAGTTAATAAGCTATCACTCAGAAAAGACCAGCTCTTTTGAGAATACATAATTTAAAGTTTTAGCCTGAAGTAAAACACAACATAGCTAATAGTGTAAATTAGACATAACTGAGGGCTATATGGCAGTAAAACTGCTCTCGTGCCAGTTTTCTTGTTTGCCTATTACATGGTTTTTTTGTTTTTTGTTTGTTTTTTGGTACTCAACATTTTTAGGGATCATCTGTTTGTTCGATTTGGATTAGAGTTGGTTTGGGAATAAATTTATCTTTTCAAAAAGTAGTTACCTTAGAAACAAAAGCCCTGAAAAATTAGTTTATCAAGAGTATATGAAGCCCGATATTCCATAGGCATAGACTGGAATAGACCAACTCAAGGAAGTCATATCCTTTCAGTATACCATGTAACATCATCCCAGTAACAGGGAGAGAATGCCATCAGCTTTGTTCCCCCTTAAGAGTCTTGGGTTTTCCTTTTACATTTTTGGGAACAATTATGTTAAATACTTTTATTAATCAGTATACCAGTTAGGTATTTGCTTTTTGAAGGAATGTCCCAGTGAGGTTATGGGAAAGGTTATTTTCTACCTAACTTGTATATGCCCAGGTGGGCATACTTTGTCTATAGAAAAATATTTTGACCTTTTAGGTACATTTGGGGCCAGTAGTCAATCCTAGGGCCGATATAAAAAAATCTTAGAAATAATTTAAGGTTTGCCTTTTATACCTGTTTTTCAAAGCCTTTACATTTTTGTCAGGTAATTTTTCCCAAGCCGTGGATATTATCTATTCAAACATGTTTATGCTATCCATTCTGTTTTTAAAATGAAAAAAAAAATGTTAAAAGTGTTTATGAAGAAAAGTTTAAATAAAATATTTTTGATCTTTAAAATGTATTTTTCTCTAATTTTTACTTCCTTTACATATAAGCCTCCACTTTCAAAGTCACTGATGACTTAATAAAGTAGTGCATATTCTATTTCTTTCAGGCCAACGAAGGGCCATGAAAATGTGATATCTGCCAGTGTTTTCAGCCCCAGATGCAAAGGAAAACTGAAATTATTTATACTCTTCCTTGCAGTTGGAACTTCCATAATGAGGCCAAGTCATTGAAGTTCCTCTCTGTGACACAGAATTCAGAGAAAGCCTCCGTGCGGGGATCTTTAGCATCCTTGTAGCAAGGAGGTTTTGAAATTAGGGAATCTGCTGCACTGGAGGGGTGCTTGCCTCCTTGAAGATGGGCTCCTGTGGTCCCAGGCTGCTGAGATCCTGGCCTAGAGCTACCTTTCCAGCCTCATCGCTTCCTACGCTCTGTTCCTTGCTTTTTCTACCCCTTCTCTGCTTGTCAAGATCCACTAATTTTGCAAAACCCAACTCATATGCTCTCCTTCCCTCTTAAAACCTGTTATCTCCCCCATTGAATTAATTGCCTTTTCTACATTCAGCTCATTCCTTCATTTCCTTTGCATAACAGTTGCATTTCTCTCTCCATAACCAGATTATAGTCTTGGATAAAAAAAGTCACCTTTTATTCTCTGTACCCACATATCTAGCATGATGCGTTGTACACATTGGGTAAAATGTTCACTACCACATAGAAGAAATTCCATATGAATTCCAGAAAAAGGCTATTAGGCATTTAGAAGAGGGAGATAATGCAGTTCGCCAGGATTGGGTTTTCTGCTTTGTTCTCAGTCTACACACGCCCTGCACAATCTCTTCTACACCTATGACTTCCCAACTTTTATTGTGCTACCTGTCAAGTCGGGACTTAACCCAGGGGTCCAGTGTCCCCTGAACATTTCTCATGTTGACTGGAAATCTCAATCGAGGCGAGTGCACCCCTGGTGTAAACCATCTTGTGGATACCTAGACTGCACCCTCCTCTGATATTTGCTTATCATAATCTTCCCCGTCCCACACTTAGCTGGCCCCCTTTAGGGCTGTACTGTGTCTTTTGTAGCATCTGGCACTTGATAAGCCTGCCTTAATAAAAATAAAAACTCAAGACACTTGGAAGGCTTCCAGTGAAGTACTCAGGGTGATGGGCAGCTGTATCCGAAAGCCTGCTTGTCTATCAAGATTGACCTCTCAGGCATCCCTGTCCATTTTCACCGGCACTACTACTACCATGTCCACCAGGTTAACAGCTCGCAGCAACACAGGCTTCTTCCGTAACAGCCCCAAGGACCTCGGGTCCAGGCTGAAAATGTTAAGTGAAGCAGACCAAAGGGTATTTGCAGCATATTAATCCAAATGAAAAGTGCATGTGCTCACAATCTTGGGAAACATTTCTTTAGAATTTCAAGTTTATTAAAGCTTTTTGAAAAGTCCTGCTGTGAAGAACTAGATTCTCCTTAACACGTACTTGACCAGTGAGCTCTTTTTGTTTTCATGGACTTCATTAATATTCTTTGATAGTAATAATCTTGAACAAAGCCCCGTGAAGGAGTAAATGAAAGCAAGCACCAAGGATGACAAATCCAGGTCCTTTGGTCTACAAAATAGGCCTTTCTCATGCACTTCCCATTGGTTTCCAGGGTGATGTTAACTTGGAGATTTCCATCACCCCCCAACCCCATAGGACAAATTTGCATAATTATACAACTGGTGTGATTTAAGGAGCAGGACTTCCAAATGGCCAAGCAAGTAAAGAGCAGCTGTGCATATCCATTCTCAAAAGACAAAACAAAAATTGTCAAACAAAAACCAACTGCCATTTAGATGGGAGTTGGTCGGGAATGAGGCTTTCTATGTCCATAAATGGTAGTCCAAGTCCCACTGGGGCAGGTCTCTGTCCTGTAGGGTTGCTGTGAGTCAGAATTGGGGCAATGGCAGAGAGTTTGGGTTTGGACATGGAGGGTCTGGTATCCACCACACTTGAGAAGAAATTCTGCACCTCCTGAAGAGTGGGAGTCTGATGCTTTAGCCTATTCGGAGGCTGTCCCTATTCCAATTCCCTCTCACCTGATTCTATTTGGAAAGAGGCTGGAAAGATTCCATACCTGAGTGGCAAGCAATCAGAGAAGGTCAAGATGGCAGTTAGCCTGAGGTCCCAATACTAAGGCTAGCAATAGACTGGCAGACAGATCAGCCAGAAACTTCACAGGGAGATCGTGGGCCAAAGCAGGCCTGATTATCTATCCCCAAAAGACTGCTCATACACAAGGCTGAGGGCACCTAAGAAGGGACCTAAGCAAGTTACTTGTCCCAGGCAGAAAGTGAGGCCTTTTAAAGACCGAAACGAAGAGGCCAGAATACATTGAGAAGCTCCCCAAACTTGGAATGTGTTCCCTGTATAACACACAGCCAAGTCAAGAAGCTTTAACTTGCTCAAGGTGTTTCAGGACGACTTCTGACAGCTAGATTGACTCACCATTCAGTTATGCTGCTTTAGAGGTGATCTCCGGGAATCCAGGCGTCAACATGTAAGAAGTGAGCAAAGTGGCTGGGCACTGAGGGATGCAAGTATGGACAGACCC